>NW_017805149.1:270456-276002 GCF_001891065.2 Hippocampus comes | reverse complement strand
GAGAGAGAGAGAGAGAGAGAGAGAGAGAGATGCGCCACATTTCAAGCTTCAAACAAAGATACACCGCAAGATTCGGGTCAAGGGGGACACAGTCAAGAAGTGAAGCGAAATTCAGATGACCTTCTAAACTTTTCTTGGAAATTCCAAAAAAAAAAAAAAAAAAACCTTGAAAAGTGGGGCATGCCAAATTCTTCTTCCCCCCTGAAGTCATATTTTGTAGAAGCATCCTTTGCGACGATTACAGCTGCGAGTCTTTTGCGGTCCGTCTCGATCAGTTTTGCACAACTCGAGACGGAGATTTTTGCCCTTCTTACAAAACAGCTCCAGTTCATGTCCTGTGGATTAGTTCGGGGGGGTTTGTGAACAGCAGCGCTGCTCCGCAAGTGTGAAATCCTCCCCTCGCCCCAACTCAAATATCCACTCTCTCTCTTTTATTTGTGGCCCATGTCTTCGCTTTGTATTAGTCCAGTATGCTGTAGGTATAGCAGCCAGGGCTATTTGCTTCATACCGCCATCTCGTTTGTGGTTTGAATAGAAAATTGAACAGTGCAGTGTACGTGGTGCCTCAAAACCTTTTTTTCCCGGGTAACAACAACGCCGTTCGCAGTATTTTGGTTGCAGCTCGTTGGTATGTGTACAGGAGTCACCGACTGTTATTTGTTGGCCATTGTGCAGTTCAGTTGCGTTGTTTGGCTGGAGTGTGTGCCAAGACTCAAGCCTCCTTGGCTTCCGAAAATGGCGTGACATAAATCTCTGTCATTATTTGAAATAAATATGACTACTGACACCTCAAACATTCTGTCAACTGAAAAGAACCTTTTTACTTTGTGTTCTCATTTTGTGCCCTCTCTTGTCTTACAGTCCTACAGAAGCAGAATGGAAGAGTAGGCATTGTCACCGGTGGCACCAGAGGAATGGGTTATGAGACCGCAAAACATCTGGCAAGACTTGGCATGCATGTCTTTATTGGTAGGTTTCTGTCGAGTCCGTTTGCACTCAGCAGTTTAATCTTTACCTTTGCTTTTAACAGTCAAGTCCAAGCCCCTGCATCTGAAAGCCCAAATCCTGACATCATATCCCATATAGGCCATCCCAACCGAAAGAATTCTTCACAAAGGTTTTGGTCACAAAAAAAAAAAAAAAAAGGCTTTCATTTCCACTCTACAGTGCGACACGTGCGCCTTGTAACACGTGTGCCCTATTTTTGGATGGGTGTCGGGTTTTCAATTCTTCGTCTTTCATTCAAATCCCTTCCTATAACGTTCATGCTGTCATTCTCATTCGCATCTAATCACCAGCGGGTGTACAGTATATGTTTTCGTCATAGCGGAACGAGAACGATTTCCTTCTTCCGTGTCCAAAAATCATACGAAATGTAGTCCGACTAGCTTAACGCTGCGGTCAGCTGAGCATTTCTGGCGCAGCGCCTTTCCAATGTTACAATGTGGGACAATATCATTGCGGTCTGTGGGACTGAGAGGAGAGGTAAGCATGTCTGGCGGTGGGTTTCCAATGTTCCAAAAGTGAGGCCAACATGAGGTAAAGTGCAATGCCAGCTTTAATGTATGCCAGGAGTGAACCAAAAAAAAAATGTTGGATAATGGTGAGTGCAATGACTGTTGAACTGTGAAGCAAGCAAGCAAGTTAGCATTTAGCATTAGCCAACGTAATGACACAACCACCGCTCACCAGATTGGCTGTCAATGTTCACACTTTTTTTGTTCGTAAGTCAGAGGATCCCCTCCTCCTTTTTGCACCTCCTTAAACGTGAATCCTTTCCTTAATTTCAAAATGTTGCGTTCAAAACACACATTTGCATGTTGAACGAGTATCTCCCTCTCGCACGTTAAATGATAGCATTTTTAGAAAGTAGGGGATTTTGTCTTCTGCATATTTTTAAATGTCAGAAATTATATCTGGATGCAATTACTAGTAAAATGTCAACGTTGTGTATATTTTGGACATGAATATATACTTTATATATTAATATTTATGAGTTCTAAATATGAGTAAAGAGCTACGTGACTTCTAATGACCCTCCTGTCATTCGTCCTCGTCATCTCCAGCCGGCAATGAAAAAGAGGAGGGCCTAGCCGCCGCGAGGACGATTCAGGAAGAATGCAGAGAGGGGAAAGGTAATTCTTTTCATACCTATGTCATCAAAAATGTCTTTCAAACTTTCTTTGAAGCAAAGCCAACCTTGCAAAAAAAACCCAAAAAACGTGTAGATATTATAGCTCAGCCACAATATTTTGCCTGTATTATTTTGATCACTACTGTCGGCGGTCTTAATTTGGACACGATTTGAACTTTTGCCATACAGTATGTACATATATGTGCATCACTTCGGCACCTGTCTGCGTGAAGGCTACTGTTGTTAATCTCTTTCCAAGATCGTGTTCCACTACTAACTTCTCATCATTTTCCAGCGGAGTTTCTCTTTCTAGATTTGACTTCCCTGAATTCAGTCCGGAAATTTGTCGAAACGTTCAAAGGCCGAGGGCTTCCCCTGCATCTTCTGGTGAATAATGGTAGGCGATTTTGTATCTGTCACTTTTTTTTTTTTTTGTGTGCGTTTTCATTCATTCAACGGTAGTCGACTATTTAGCACCTTCCATCACAGTACAGAAGTCCAGGGTTGGATTCCGGGCTTCGGCCTTCCTGTGCGGAGTTTGCATGTTGTCCCCGTGCTTGTGTGGGTTTTCTGCGGGTCCTCCGGTTTCCTCCCACATTCCAAAAACATGTGTGGTAGGTTAATTGGACACTCTACATTGTCCCGAGGTGTGAGTGTGAGCGTGAATGGTTGTTCGTCTCTGTGTGCCCTGCGATTGGCTGGCAACCGATTCAGGGTGTCCCCCGCCTACTGCCCGAAGACAGCTGGAGCGGATTAGAAAATGGATGGATGGATGTTTTATCTGAGTAGGCTTTTGAATGTTAAAAAAAATATACTACACTTAATTATTTACTAAAATTAGTGTCCATACACGATAACATTTTTGTTTTGTTTTGTTTTTTGGGGGGCAAAGTTCGAACAGATAAATGGCTTTTCCATTCATTTTAATGAGGAAAGACGATGACATCTTGTACGTGTCACTGCGTGTAGCTGGGACCATGTTGATCCCCGAGATGCAGACAGAAGATGGCTTTGAAGCCCACTTTTCTCTCAACTACCTCGGCCACTTCCTACTGACCAACCTGCTGCTCGATTTGCTGAAGAGATCAGGGAGTCCGGGCTGCTCTTCCCGAATCGTCAATATGTCCTCTGCAACACATTACGCGGGGGTTATACACATGAAGGATCTCAACAGGAGGTAAACGGTTGTTCTGATGTCCTTGCTTTGTTTATTTCTGGAAGTGAAGATGTTTCCTTCCTAAATATGTAACAACAATACAAATATATCACCTCTTTTTCTCCCTTGCCAGGCAAAGCTACAGCTCCCATGGTGCCTACGCCCAAAGCAAACTCGCCTTAGTCCTTTTCACTTACTACCTTCAAGAGCAGATGACAGCCCAAGGTTTCCCAGTGATGGTCAACGCCGTGGATCCGGGGATGGTGGACACGGCACTCTACAACAACCTGTGGAGCCTCGCGCAGGCGCTCAAAAAGCCGTTTGCAAAGACTTTGTTCAGGGTACGACAGACGTCTACGTGTCGGTCTGTAATTGTGGTTTTAGGTAACAATATGCCGACACACCACGTTATACATTGTGGCAAATAAGAAAGCGAAAATAACTACACTGTATGCGATCCTAGCCGTACAAAAGCTAACTTTTCAAAATGATTTGAAATAAACCTTTGCGTCTTTTCTTTTGTTTTCCCCCCTCAGACTCCAACAGAGGGTGCCTCTATCATCATGTATGCTGCAACTGCCTCGGAGATGGAAGGGGTGGGTGGCTGCTACCTCTACAACGGCGAAAAGAGACAATCAGCCCAAGACTCCTATGACTCTGAGCTTCAAGCGGAGTTGTGGAAAATGAGTTGTCAGCTTGCAGGTCTATAGAAGGCCTGATATGCAACATGGTTGTCCATCCAAGTCCTACAGATCCACATCAAACTCAAAACAAGCAAAACCTCAGGTTAGCAGATATTATGGTTTTTCCAGTGCAAATGAGATTAACATATAAGGGCTTTTCTCATTTAAATTAGACCAGTGAGTCCCGATCACTCTGTTGCGGAAATGATCCTCCATCCATTTTCTGAAACACTTTATCCTCACAAGGGATGCTGGAGCCCACCCTGGCTGACTTTTTCTTCCTCACTGTCAGCAATGTATAGTGACAGGAAGAACAATTAAATGCCCGTCCGCAAGTTTGCAAGCGGTCCAATGAACCTGGTTTTCCACCCGTTGCCATCGATATAACTGAATTCTGGCTTTGTGTTCAACTAAACAAGTCCAGATTTCTCATAAGTGAATTCATGAGTAAATTAATATGAGGGCACCATTATTTCTATCTATCTATCTATCTATCTATCTATCTATCTATCTATCTATCTATCTATCTATCTATCTATCTATCTATCTATCTATCTATCTATCTGTATGTCTATATGTATACAACCACATACATACACACACACACACTCACAGTATTTTCTGCCACATTTTTCTTTTATATTCTAATGTAAACTACGTGCCTGCTCTTGGCTCAGTTAAAGCTGAGTTGAGTATATCTGCTGCTGTCTCTGTGTTGAACTGGAGCTTACGCAGACTTTTGAAGCACCTCTACAGTGTAATTAAATTTTGAAAGTATTTTTATGTTTGTGTATTTTGAATTTTTTGGAACAGTCAGTTTTCATCAAACTCCAGAGCATTGGTGTATTTTTGCCTCCAGAACACAAGGTGGCGGTAAATACTTAATATGAGGCTGTGTTAGACAAAGAAGACGCTCACGCTAGTTCAAGAAACCAAACCCCGAGGTCGAGCGTGTGAAAACAAATATTTCCAGAACATTGTAAAACGAGCTTCATTTGCCGTAAAAAAATGGTTGGAAAAATTAAGAACGTGCGGCATAAGTTGCACCAGCAAGCTGTGAAGCTGACGTGGCCGCCGGGCTGTGCTTCGTCCAAAGGATCGGACGAGCCTTCTGCTTTCCAAATGCACCAGCCAAGTCATTCTCAAATGGAAAGTGGCTCTCCTGAAGTTACAGGGAAGATTCAAGTAAGTAGCGAGTAAATAACATCTCCCGGGCTTTGCTTACTCGTTCTTATTCCAAAACACGGTTTGTGTTGAATAACATCCTCCTTTTGGTCCGACCACAGTGGGCTACCAACACATGGTAACAGTGACAGCCAAAGAATTATTCCCCAATTTTCATTGAATCAAAGCACAATAGTACTGCCTTAGATTCAAGGGAACATAGTTTAAAATCCCGGTTGGGGATTCAGTGGAAGTTTGCGAGATGGTCGGCAGGTACTCATGAGCAAGACAGCCCACTCCCCCAATTGTAGATATTAAAACATAGCAATAAATAAAACGGTAAATCTTTTTTCTTTTAAATTCACGTTAAAAAAAATATAAAAATAATTACATAAACAATTTTTATATA
>NW_017805149.1:261034-270360 GCF_001891065.2 Hippocampus comes | reverse complement strand
ATATATATATGCGTGTGTGTGTGTGTGTGTGTGCACACACACACACACGTAGTTAATATGTTAAAAACAAAAATTGGCATACCGTATTTCTTAAAAATGTGATTTTTGAGACAAATCTGCAATATCTTATTGATTTAAACTCATTTTCACAAAATCACAGTTTTAAATAGCTAATATTTTGATGAAAACGTATCTTAGATGAACATCGTCGATTGTTTTAGCCAATGAATAATCAATTGCCAAATTAATATAGCACTACCTCTAATTCTTGTGCTTAATTCTGCAGGCCCAAAACCGAATGTCTTCCCCTGCTGGGATATTTTCAGGTACAGAAATTGCTCCAGAGGCCCTGAGGCAAACGTTAACATTCAAAGACCCTCCAGTAGCCCCCATACCTGCCAAGATAGGTAGGTTTTGCCAACATCTTTGTGACATTTTGTACATTATCTATTATCTTGCCTTATGTCATGTGAAGCAAGCAAGCCCTTCCCTTTGTGTGTGTGTGTGTGTGTGTGTGTGTGTGTGTGTGTGTGTGTGTGTGTTTTGAAAGGTAATTCTGAAGTAAAGAAAATCAAGTCAAAAAAAGAAAAGATGAAGGAAAGGAGGGAACGATGGTTAAACAGTAAGTTCATTTCCCATTCACCGGATCAGACGTTCCAAGAAAATGTTTGTGTCTATGTTCTTTAATTCAGAGAATCAAGTAGGGATTGATTGGTGGCCAGTAATTTTCTTTTTTTTTTCTTTTTTTTTTTTTACAGTGCATTGTGTTCTGCGTCCTGATTGGCTAAGGGACTGTAGACCAATGTCAACATTCACTGTCCCTCGTCTCAGTACACCTTGCAAAATTTTTGTTTGGAAAAAAAACAGGTTTTGATCTTTGGTTTCATTCTATACTATAGCATTGTATTGTATATTAATTATAAAAAAAAATCGAATAAAATTCGACTGTAACTGCCGTGATTCATGCTAATATCAAAATAATGTACCGGTACTTTGCCACATGATGGTTTAAAAAAAATAAAATAAATAAAACCCCATAGCATTTATTTAGGTTATTGTGCCTCCTGCTGTTATATATGAGGGTTGCACTGAATGACAGTAAGTGGTTCATGTTGATGAGGTGTTCCATCAGTTTGAGGAAAGAGACGAAAGCGTGAGGTCCTTACGATATGAGCTTCGATTTCTTCTAATTACTCCTAAATTCCCTTTTAGAAGGCGAAATGCTATGTGGCCATGACTAATGAGTGTTTTATGTTGTTGAGATGCACGTAGCTCTGTTGTACATTGCGTAATTGTATATTTTTGTCATAGTTTTTCACCCAAAATTTGTATTTATCAACAAAGGACATATGGACGCTAAAGGCTGTTGAACAAAACCGTTGAGTGGTTCTGTATATTTGTCAGTCGACCTTGAAAATGCTTTGGAAAAATAACCAAAGCATACTGCTTGGCGGAAACGGGCTTGACCTGCTTTCTGACTGCGTTTGGGTTTCCTCCACAGAGATAAGCGTCATCAAGCTGACAAAGGAGCGTCAAGCGGCGCAGGCCCGGCGGCAGGCCACTCCGGTCGTGGGAGACATGAGCGTGCTTGCGGAAGCCCTGCCCAAGCTGTCGGAGCTCATCGCTCCTGCTGGTACAGCCCGCACAGGCCTTCCAGCTCGCCGGAAAAGCACCGTGTAAGTTGAACTCAAATTTTTGTGCGGTCCTATATAGTTTTAGGAGACCAGGCGATACAGCAAGAACTGTATCTGCTTGTTTTTTTTACGCCTCTGCACCCACCTCCTCCTCCTTCCCAGGCCAGTCAAGAAGTGCGCAGTAACCGATTTCAGTCAGATGAGGCCCCTGCAGAAACGCAAACTCCTGTAAGATACTTTTTGTTTTATGCATTGTCATTTCCTCCAATGAAATGTTCTTATTTTTTGGGTGATGTTCTTACGACAGGGAGTCAGAAATCAATCGGTTTGGCGAGGCAGTGAAAATCCTCAGCAGCAAAAGGAATCCCCTCAATGATATCTCTGAGCATCTGAGGAAGAGACTCAAGCATTTAGAAGAAGGTTCCAGTTAACATCGGAAAAACGATGACGGAAAGACGATGACTTCACCCATTCAAAGCGTAGGTCAGCGTTCCTCCATCATAGAACTCTTGTTTACTTTTTCTTTTTTTAAGATTTGGGCCTACAACACAGACTCAACTGACAACTGCTTTTCACAACAATGTTTTTAGCCGATGACAATAAAAATCTGCTTTCAATGCGTTTAATGGCTTTCATGTACAGGAACACAAATAGCGAAAATCCACAAGTCACTGACTCCCCACCCGGTGGTTCTCACTTTCATCTGAGGCAACCGTGACAGGATTTGAGTTGATAAACCCAAACAAAGGAAATTCAAGATCACAACATGAGCGTAGTAAGGAGACTTTATTCAGGATTTGACACTTTCCATATTTTGTTGAGCGGGCACACTCGGATAAACAGTGAGTCCGATCATAAATCAAAGAAAGACGTTTCGTGATAAATTGACAGTGCAAAATGCGCATCCGTATGTAATCCTAACACTTGTGAATGATAAAACCTAGTACTAAAATAGTTGTGTAACAAAAACAATGCAAATAAGAGATAACAATTAGACGACGCAGGCATTTTAAATGTCTTTTTTTTGTGTGCTATTTGGTCTAACTTTCAAACATGAAAACTTGATTGTTGGCTTACACTGTGAAATACACAACCATGCTTGTTTTTTTTTTTTTTTTTTTGGTCCCCCCAATACCCTCTGGCCATACTTTACCCACCTCTGATCTCGATTACTGGATGACTGGACCTTTTATTTAACTTTTTTAACAACATCGGCATAGGCAAACTCGATTTCCCTCTCGGCTGGGCAGGTGTTGTTGAATTCCTCTCTCTGATAGGCACAGTTCAAGTAGCGCCAAATGCCCGACATCTCTGCGGGGATGTCAAATCCACGATATTTCTTGGCTACCACCTGGAAAGATGAAAGAAAAACCTTGGAGTAGAAAATCATTGCAGATGATCCATGTGCCATCCGGTAAATTGTTGCGAGAAGCAGTGGACCTTCAGGATGTGTAATTTAGGAAGCAGGTTGCAGTCGGCCAGGGTGAGCTCTGGTCCGTCCAGGAAACTCCTGGTGGACTCTGGGACGTCTCCCGGGGCATCGCAGTCAATCTCAGCTGCTAGGGGAGTCCGCAGGAAGTCGTCAAGATGCCGAAGAGACTTCAGCAGTGCTTTCTCTAAGGCTGAACACACCGGGGAGAATGAAAAGATTCACTTATGCCCCTTTTCCATGCCAAAAAAAAAAGAAAGAAAAAAAACAGAGCTCGAGCCAATTTCGCTGGTGGAAAAAGAAAGAACCGGTGCCAACCTAAGCACTGGCCTGGAAAGTAGCACTAGCACAAACGCGGTGGAAAAGGGCCAACAGTAACTTTGGTGAGTCACATCTGGCCCCTGGGTCTTGAGTTTGACACCTGCACCCGAAAGATTCAGCCCATGTCGTATCTTTGCATCGTCAGAGGAATCATCAGAGACGTAAACCAGAGAATGTCGTTACTGACCATCAACGTCATCACAGAAATAAGTATAAGATGGGAAGTGGGGGTTAATTGAAGACACAAATTTTCCGCAGCTGTAAAAGTGAGTATGAATGGTCGTGTATTTGAGTCCTGTGATTGGCTGTTGACTAATCCAGGGTGTATACCCTGTCTCTTGCCCAAAGTCTGCTGGCTTAGGCTCCACCACAAATGCGACTCTAGTGAGGATAAGTGGTTTGGATAGGACACAGTGAAGTACAGATTTTTAGGACCCCAGTTGGTCACAAATCCAAACGAGCCCATGTTTAGCAGGCATGTAAACCACGGTGGATTTGGGATTTAGCTTCATTAAAAAAAAAAAAAAAGGAAGTACAGTACATTTTGTATTCTGTAGCTTCACAAGACAAATAGTAGAACCTCTTTGTATCCTACCGTCATTGGTTTCTTTCCTTGGGTTCTTGATATAAGCAGAGAACTTGGCAAAGACATCAATGCCGGCTGTGTTGGCCTCCGGATGTTTCGGTGACAGTCTTGGGTAGCTGGTGATACCAAAACAACTTGTCACAGAATAAAGCCTGACAACTTTCAGGTATGAGGTCAACCAGTTCAGGTTTTCCATGAAAACACAGCATGTAGTGTACCGGTATGTACACTGCTCATAAAAGTTTCTGAATATTACCGGTGTGCTTTCGAGTGAAATTTCAGGTTGGACCTAAAATGCACAACACCATGACAGGTTAACTGAAGCTATCGGTCCATTCATGGGCCAAGCCAAACGCCAGTGATCCATCAATCGGTCGTCTTCCTCTTATCCATGGTCAGATCACGGGGGCAGCAGCCTAAGGATGGAAGCCCGGATTTCCCTCTCGCCGGCCACTTCGAGGCCCACTAGACCTTAGCAAGGGAGGCTGAGGAGTTCATCCCCCTGTACTCGGAACACACCCTGCGGTCCTGCTTCTTTAAAATGGGCGCTGCTACCTGCCAAACTAGAGGCACAGTCTCCGATGTCCACGAGATACTGCAGAACACAACCAAAAGGGTCAACATTCAGAGCCTTGAGGAATTCCGGGCGGATCTGATCCACTGCCGGGACGCACCAACCGAGGTGCTTTTTAAACACCTCAGCGTCCCCAGACTCTGCTTCCTCATAGGACGATATCAGTGGAATTTAGGTCTATGAAGGTTGGTCAGCACTGATTCACAACATCCCAAGTCAAGGTCAGCAGCGCTGGATCCTTATTATGGTGCACTGCCTCTCATTCCTTGGCATAAGACCAGAATATCTTTGAAGCTATCAGGAAGGTGTTCTTCATGGTCTCACCGAACTGTTCCCACGTGCGTCTTTTTGCCACAGCTCCGGACAAAGCCACATTCCGCTTCCCTTGCGCTGTCTCTGGAGTCCCACAGGCCAAAAAGACCCAATAGGACTCGTTCTTCAGCTTGACGGCATCCCCCAAATACCAATTTTGCTGTTTGGCTCCTTGTTAGCAAAGTTGTGCTAAAATATACTCTGAAACTGTGAAAAGTTGTGCGTTCTAAAAGTTTAGAGAAGGTCAAATTTAGTTTACCTGTAAAGGTTGTAGTGCATTTTATGTTCATTGTGAGATTTCACCCAAAAGCTCAGTATCGCGTAATTTTTTGTGAGTGGTGTATACATTACCGTTTCAAAGGTCTGGAATCCTGTGAGATTTTCAGACAAAACATTTTTTTGTTACGTTTCAAACAGCAAAGCGCCTTTTCTCAACAAGCATCTCTACTTCCACTTAAGTACACGGCGCGAGTACTTTTGCCACTTGTGTTTATTTACAGAGTAGTGTGCTTGTGTTTGTGTACCGCGGTGGGGCCAGTTTCTCCTCGAGGAACTCCTCGATTTTGTTGACATCAATCTTGACCTCTCCGTTGAAGGTCATAAATGGAGGGTTGGTGCCTGGAGCCAGGTCTTGTAAATCAGCAGGCTTTCTGACAGCACAAAAAAAAAACAACCAATATAAATAAATATTCAGAAGTTTGAATAAATACAGGGGCTCTTTGATGTACTGTTATGCCTATTTTGGTGGGAATGTGATCAAATAAAATTTGTATGTACATTGGAACATGACATTGTCTATCACGAACAAATGCTAACACGTTCGCAAAGTCAGAACTACATCCATGCATTTTTCGATCCGCTTTATCCACACAAGGGTCGTGGGGGGTTCTGGAGCCCATCCCAGCTGTCTTCGGGCAGTAGGCAGGGGACACCCTGAACCGGTTGCCAGCCGATCGCAGGGCACACAGAGACGAATAACCATTTACGCTCACACTCACACCTAGGGTACAATTTAGAGTGTTCCATTAACCTGCCATGCATGTTTTTGGAATGTGGGAGGAAACCGGAGTACCCGGAGAAAACCCACGCAGGCACGGGGAGAACATGCAAACTCCACACAGGAAGTAAAAATACACGCAAGACCATATATATATATATGGTCAATTACCTCTTGAGGTCAACGGTGGTGACATTGAAGATGACGCCTTTGAGCCAGAGGATCATAAAAAGTCGCTGAGAGAATGGGCAGTTACCGATGCTCTCCCCATCGCTGCCCGCCTAAACACACACATACACACACACACACACACACACACACACAAAAGAAGAAATCTGTTCACCGAACGTATAGATGAGCAACAAAAATAATTTCTTGTAAATGACACCTCACAAAGATGGTAAAGGTAGCCGAGGTACAAAGGTTATTAAAAATGTTATTCGAGGTAGGGAGTAAAGACTAAAGAAGCACAAAAAATACTTGGTGACTGCACATACTCCTTGAGTGTTTCTTTTTCTCGTGACTTTTTACTCACTACATTCGAAAACAGATGTCTGTACTTTCCACCATTTTTGCTTGGCTTGTCGAAATAGACTTGTTACTTTTTTCAACATCTGCAGATGACAACACACTATTAAAAAATTGTCATGTAAATGGAGAAGTACATTTAAGGGAAGACGGGACAGAAGCAACATGGAGAAACAGATACCAGAAGGCATAAATGACGACGGTTCCCAGAAGCAAATTATTCCCCTTCCGTGGTGATATTAGAATTGTTTCAAGGGGGAGTTTGTACTTAAAAAAAATACAGCACAGATTAAATTTCTTTCCTCTCAACCACAGTGCAAAAAATGCAGTGCATTGAAAACACACACAGCTAGCCATCACACAGGTCAGGTTAGGACCAAGACTAGCACAAAGTTCAGTTTACTTTCTTTTTGCATTTTCATCTACGGGCGCAGTTAGAAATGGGTGTTTGCGCCGCTGTGGGACTGAACACAGCCAACTCAAATCCTGGCCTGTTCAAGTGGCTTCCCTTATTCCCTTTAAAGCGCAGGTGAGGTGCGCGGTCTCGATGGCAGAAGCACAACGGACTCGCTGGAGTCAAAGTCATGTCTCTGTCACTACGCATCGTGTGAAGACTTGGTCGGTACTTTTGACTTTCTGTCGCAAGCGAGGAACCGACGCAGTTGGAATTGAAGCACTTCTAAAATCCTACTCTATAACAATGAAATCTAATGCGAAGGTGATGGATGTGTGGGTGTGCACAGGAAGTGTGCTGCTTCCAGGACTGCCGTGCCCACAACTCTGAACACCAAACGGCAAGCTAATCAGCTTAGAGAGTGAGAATGTGGAGATTAGCCTCCTAACGCCAGCAGTAGAACATTCCCGCTCTGCAAATAATTGCTCTCAACTTGGTTCGCATGGGTATGTGCGAGACCGATAGAGCACAAGGATTTCGATTTGATTACTTTTAAGAACCAGGTTCAAACATCACCTTGGGTGTGCTAACCATCAGCGGAGGAGTTTGAATTGATTCTGTCAGAGCAACAGCTTCCTTGACAAAGGCAGTTTTTGTCTCAACGTGAGACAAGCGGCTCTCACACACAGTATTAGCACATTTTTTCAAGGTATTAAACCTTCCAATTGGAAATGCTGTGGAAGTAATAAAGGACAAATAATGTTTTGACTTCCCCTTTAAACAGCTGATAGGACAAAAACGTCTCTCCATTGTTTGACGTCCCACTTGGAAGACGGTTTCACTGCTTTGGCAGATGCCACCGTTTTAAAACCCCAAGAACAGCTGTCTGATCGAGCTGTCGAGGCTCACCGTCAGAGCAATGTCGAATAACAATTGTAAAGTGCGAGAGAAGCACTTTTTAACTTTGACAACTTGAAAACGGACAAAAGTTCCTGTTTCATTCATGGTAGTTTGCACATACCATTTCACCTTCCGGTTTAAGGAATTGAACCCCACCATCAACAACTTTAAATGTAAGTTAAGCTCTTTATGAATCCCAAATATACTCTACACTCATGTTATCATTTACTCGTCTTTGTTATTTTTTTTAATGGAGTCGCTGATGATGCAGTGGTCAACTCGCCTGACCTGTGAGCGGACAGCGCGGGATTGGTTCTCACTCTGTCATTGCGAATGGTTGTTCAGTTTTTTTTTTTTTTTTTAATGGAGTCGCTGATGATGCAGTGGTCCACTCGCCTGACCTGTGAGCGGACAGCGCGGGATCGGTTCTCACTCTGTCAGTGCGAATGGTTGTTCGTCCCTATATGTGTCCTGCAACTGACTGGCGACAAATTCAGGGTGTAGTCTGCTTTCTTGTTGCCCAATATTAGCTGGGATAGGATCCAGCACCCCCTGCGACCCTGTTCAGGATAAGCGGTGTTGGGAATGCCAACATGTTAAATGTTTTTATTATTTCAGGGACCACAAACAGAAACTTGACTTTGGAGTCAGCCAATCCTCCATGAAGCGTCTCCAGTTGGTCCAGAATGCTGCTGCCTCTTGACTGGTACTCGTAAGAGGGAGCACATCACTCCTACTCTGGCATCCCTTCACTGGCTCCCTACACATTTTAGATTTTTTTTGAAGATCCTATTATTTGTTTTCAAATCGTTAACTGTCCTCGCCCCACCTTAGCTCTCTGAGCCCCTCCGCCCCTACACACCTGGCCGGTGCCTCAGGTCTGTGGACCAGACATTATTAGAGGTACCAAGGACCAAGCGGAGGCTCAGAGGGGATCGAGCCTTTTGCGTTGCCTCTTCCGATCTCCTGCTGAACATTCGGCAAGCCCCCAGCTGCCCATCTTTAAAACTCATTTTGATTTTTTGGCTTTTGACTCAGCATGAGACTTGGTTTTTATTTTTCCTGTTTTTGCGCTTTCTACTACTACTTATGAATTTCTTGTTTTATTGTCTGTTATTGTATGAATTATTTTTGCTCCATTGTACAGCACTTTGTATACAGCGGTGGCTGTGTTAAGAGCGCTCTTGAAATACAGCTGGGTTGAGTTGAGTTGTGGTCAAAGCATCGCTTTTACACTTTGAACATGAAACTATGCTGAGTGCATTCTAAGGTCATCCCGATAATAAATCCATGAATAAATAAGATGTTTGACCGACTCTTTGGTGCCTTTGCATTGCAGGGCTGCGTGACTGGCACCAGCTGACTGAAGGTAAGCGATCCAAAGAGCCACACTCACTCACAGGTCAAACTCCAAATTTCTATTTATATATGATGAGCGTAAAGTAGCGTTCATTAGCTCCACTTAAGTGTACGCCCCGCACCATTACCTTGACGTAAAGTGAGATCTCATTGTCCTGGTCATGTGGTGTTGCCGTTGTATTGTCCCACGCAGGTGGCAAAAGACTGTCCTCCATTTTTGGTGAAATCATCTCCTGTCGCTTCTCTGGCTGCCAGTCCCGAATAGGAACGAACGGCTGTCCGTCCCCCAACA
>NW_017805149.1:256890-259663 GCF_001891065.2 Hippocampus comes | reverse complement strand
GCGCCGTGGTGATTGCGGCTTGAATACCGTGAACGGCTTCCTCCGGGCTCGGTGTTATCTGGTGTTCTTCTTCCTGCATCACATCGACGCTCGTTTCCCCTATCTCATGAGCGTTTTGGTCTGCACTTGTGGCATTTTCATCTTCGTCATCGTCCGGTGTTGTGTGGTGACTCGCCAGACCTTCGCTCACCATGTTGATGTCACGTGATCTTTGCTGCTCTCCTTGTGATTGGCTCTCAATCCCAATCGGTTCTTCTCGCTCTCTGTGCTCTTCGTTTTTTTGACTGCCATTTCTGTCTTTGTCCATTGTTGAAAGATAAACCGGAACTTGTGCCTCTTTGTTTGTTTCGTCAGACTTTTCCTCTTGCCGGATGATCTCTTTGCTCCCGATGGGTTCCTCCCATATTCCGTTTTCCTTATTTTCTTCCTTGTGTCGCCCATTCTCGTCTTCAACCATTCTTGGACTGTGACGCGGGTTTTGGATTCTGGTGAACTGGTCTTCATGCTGGATTTTACTCTCTTTCTCAATCTCTTCCTCAGTCGCGTTATCCTCGTCTCTTCCGTCTTCACTCGCATGATGTTTGCTTTTCTCAACTTTTAAAGTAGTTGAAAAGTCATTCTGGTTGTCAGCAGTCACCGTCTCGGTGTCACTTGAGCGTTCTTGTTCCTGGATAATCCCCCCGGTTGCCGATTCCTCCCAATCTACGTGCTCCGTTTCACTTTGCAAAACCGGAATGCTGTCACCGGTCTCGACATAACTCCCAATTGCTTCTTCTAAATCTTCCACTGGTAGCTCTGTACTTTCAACACTGTTCGAATGCTGAGCATTTTTGTCTGTTTTATTACCTTCTTCGTCGTCGTCATCTTCTAGTTGCATCGCTGCTGCTGAGATGTGGCACGAATTCCAGGCCCCTGTTGGCGCAGCCTCCTCTTTGAAGCTGCTCACTTTTTTCGTCTGTCCATCCGTTAAATCGGGCCGTTCATTTTCTCCTGCCACTCCACACTCCTCCCGTTTCTCCCGACCTTCCTCTTCTTCCCCTGTCGTTTCGTTTGGTAACAGGGCCATTGAGAGAATTCCCATTTCTTCCTGGTCACCTGGATCTGCGCTTTCTTTTTCAACTCGTCCATCTGTTCCCTCGGCCATTAACAAAATGTCCTCCCCGACCTCTTCAGCAAGTTCGACCTCTTCGTTTTCTTCTTGTCCGTCCCCATCGTTTTCCCCTCTTTGGTTAGTTGCATCTGAAGAAAAAGTGACGGGGCTGTGGACTAAAGTGGAGTTTGATAGGTCCGGATTTGGCCAGACGTCTGACTGAGCCATCGGAAAAGTACAAAGGGCTGAATGGCCGA
This sequence comes from Hippocampus comes, assembly GCF_001891065.2. Lineage (NCBI taxonomy): Eukaryota > Metazoa > Chordata > Actinopteri > Syngnathiformes > Syngnathidae > Hippocampus > Hippocampus comes. The sequence continues at coordinate 258,316 of NW_017805149.1, read as the reverse complement.
CTGCTTGGAATATAGTTCTGTCGAAGGTGTTCAGAATTCCAGAGGGAAAAAATCGGATTGCAAAAATACAAAAAACAATTTTCAGTTTACAAGTTCATCTAAATACTGAGTATCCGAGTGATCCTAAAATGAATACAATATTCCAGATTTAAAATCATAAAATGCAAAACTAAGATGTAGCTCAAATTAAATGGAAAAATGTATCAAACTAAAATTATAGTTCCAAAAGGTGAGTAAAAGCTTGATTTAAGGTACCTTTCAAGCCAGGTGTGATAAGGTTCTGGTCAATCCAGAGTTTCAAGGTGCAATACGAAATACCTTTTGGACGACAAGTCAGTGTTTAAAAACTCCAAATAATGAGACCTCCGCTAATATTTAGGCATTGAAATTCAGGAGCAGTGGTCAAGTCTTTCCCTGTTGAAAACTAAAAAGTGCACTGCACCTTAAGCGGAGTTAGACATGGACAAACACAAACAGACCTCCCTCTGTCTCTCTCTCTCTTTCTCTCTCTCTCTCGCTCTCTCCCTCTCTCTCTCACACAAATGCAGCCGCACGCTCTTTCTCTCTCTGGAGGATTAAACCAAGCCTGATCCCCACATGACTCGGAGCTTAAACGACAGCATAATTTGATTTTGGGAAACACACCAAACAGGACCGCTGAAAAGACACCAAACTTGTTGGTCATTCTGCACAATTAAATGTGACAATATGTCACTGTTGAGGGATTCACTCATGTAATAATGTGGTTTTAGTTCCCACTCCGTGGTGGTTGGAGTCTGGTTGAAATCTGGATGTTGAGGGATAAACAGCTTCTGCGAGTCACTTTTTTTGAAAAATAGTCACCACAGGTGTTACGGTCACAAAAGCCATACTCTAACATAAAAGAGAAGGAAATTACTCTCGGTCTCCAAGGGTGTGATTAAAAAAAAAGAAAGGAAAAAAAACAGTCCGAGGTAACAAGGTACCCGGTTTAATATAACAAAATTTAGCCCAAAGGCGAGAGTCAGAACTGAGTGAATTCCACCAGAGTTTGACAAATGGTCATTGGGTGTGCTATAAAATATTGTCATAGACCTATTGTTAAGTCACCAACAGTTTCAAAGAATGCATATGAAATGATCTTGAAATCTCATCTGAATTTTACAGACAGCTCTTTCGATTACATTTCACACATTACATCCATTTTCGATGTCGCTTGTCATCCATCACACGGGGCTCAGGTGAGGTGGTGCCTATTTCATCTAACTTTGGGTATAAGAGGCATGTACACCTACTCACCAAGCCATTTTTTTTTTTGTAAGTCAGTTCACAAACGCGCGCACGCATACACACACACACACACACTTATCTATCTATACTTTTTTATATATATATATCATGAGGCGCTTCAACATGGCAGATACAAGTTTCGACTTTTGACTTGCTT
>NW_017805149.1:232663-255705 GCF_001891065.2 Hippocampus comes | reverse complement strand
CACACACACACACACACACACACACACACACACACACACACACACACACACACACACACACACACACACACACATTTCTTTGGCGTCTGCTGGACCAATCTAAAGTGTTGAAAATGGCTTGCTCTCTTAGATGATGCAATGTTAATTGTTGAACAAACATGCCATTTCGGAGGTCTCCTGAAAGGGATGATTTTGGAGATACAAGGTTTCATCCCCAACGCCAGCAATTTGGGGAAACCGGCACAAAAAAAGAATGTTTTGGATTGACAGCATCTCACAAAAGCAAGGACACCCCTCATACTGTTGTCAATATTTTATTGTATCTTTACTTGGGACAGCACTGAAGAAATGACACTTTTGCTACAATGTCAAGTCGTCAGTTTAGAGTTACTGTCCATTCAAAAGGGATGATTTTGGAGATACAAGGTTTCATCCCCAACGCCAGCAATTTGGGGAAACAGGCACAAAAAAAGAATGTTTTGGATTGACAGCATCTCACAAAAGCAAGGACACCCCTCATATTGTTGTCAATATTTTATTATATCTTTACTTGGGACAGCACTGAAGAAATGACACTTTTGCTACAATGTCAAGTCGTCAGTTTAGAGTTACTGTCCATTCAAAACTCAACATAAAGCCATTAAATGTCCAAAAGGCTGGCACCAAAAGTACAAACAAAATATTGAAATTGGACCAAGTTAGCCATTTTCACTCACTAGTGTCACGTGACTTGTTTGTGTTACAAGATATGGTTGGTGTAAATGGGGAGCAGGTGTGTTAAAATTTGGTTTCATGCCTTTCACACCCTCTCACATTGGTCACGAGAAGTTTATTATGAGGCTAAAATACGTGGCACATCTCGAAGCAGCCATTAGTGGTTTTGACACAAATGACACCCCCAGCGGGCCGCAGCCACCAAACAGCCCAGACCGGGTACGAGTACCGGTACAAAACATGAGGGTGATTTTATGCTTTTATTGCACTGTGCTTTACCAGAAAATCACAGCATCAAACATGACATTTCTAAACTCTGTATCAATTAGTCAAGTGACATAGTGTAAATTATGAACTACAATAATACACATCTTTGTTTGCTAATACTACTCATATGCTCAGCAGAATGTTTAAAAATACCGTAAATTAATGTTAAATAGAATGAAATGCTAAACAGGCACAAAAAAAAAAGCACTGTATTTTCGACATACAACTCTAAATCATCACTCAAAAGCACAATCTAAATTTTCTCCACATTTTTTGTGACAGTTTTTGTTTGGTGGTGTGCTGTGAGATTTCAAACTTAAAATACTGTATGTGCCTTGGATGAATAAAGGTTGGGAATCACTGGCAATGCAGTGATTGGGGTGGGGGGGGATAAACAAAACAATTAATAGCAGTGTCACACGAGAGTGATTGATAATACCCACCAAAGTTTTTTGAAAGTGATTCAATGACTGGCTCAGGTTGATTTTTTCCAAAGCAAAAGCAGATGTTTTGATGAAACTCAGAAGAGTGATCCGTCTCCTTTCACAAAAGATGACCACATTCAGAGAATGATGACTGTTCAGAGGCTGACATCAGAAGACTTTAGACAATTCAAACGACGGGTCAATTACTAAAATAGCTGTTGACAAATGTGATAATCATTAGCTGTCGATTAATCACCTCGACTGGTAACCGACGGAATTGGCACGATGTTCGGCGTCGTCCTCATGTTTTTTTTTTCCTGTTCTTCTTCCTCATTTTTCTAAATCGGGGACCGGATTAAAACAAATGTCAGCTGTTGGAACGGAAAGTTTTAAAGTGGCATTTCTGTCGCAAGGTTATTCCATGACCACGTGTCGGCCCGGCATAGGGGGAAATAGCAACATTATGTCACAAGGGCAAAGTGAAGCACATCAACAAGCTGCCGCGCTGGATTTATGTTGAATAGGGAGATTGCGTCCGGCTGAAAGGAAGAAGACCTGGCTGGCATCACGAAAGATGTGCAGTTGTTCGATCGGCCAGAAAGTGTAAGAGTCTCCGGGCGTTGCAAGCGGGCAAATGAAGCAGGCACAGAAGGATCTGCTCGCGAGATGCGCCCGTCGATTGTCTGACGCACTTTGAAGTGGAAAACCCCTCGTTTGGGTTTGAAATCGATCTTTTGTGATACCAGTTCTGCACCTTTCCCGACACACCTCATGGGTTCGTGTCATCGCTTTGTTGTGGTGTGCGTGGGGACAAACGCGCGCTCACATCCAATTTCACATCACTTTTTTCGAATAGCCTAATGTTGCCTTCCTCACGTCGTGCACAAGAATGACAAATTTGGTAAATTGCCCAATGAGTTCTGATCTGAAATAGAACGCGCGGCATTGCCGACGCATTTGCGCGGAACTCAAATTAAGGACGACTGTGAACATTAGACTTCAAATGGCTGAAGATGCATTTCAACGGACAAGCTTCTCCTGTATTTGCGACCCCCGCATCAAGATTGATTTCTTTTTCCCTGTCGTCCAGTCGCACAAAGTGCGGCTTCCATATCCCGCGTGGAAACTGAATTGGATTTGAATGACGTTTTGGTCGTTATTGTCTTAAAAAGGGTCTTGGAAAAAGTCAAACCTTGTTTTCTCACACCCAGTGTCCATCGCGCCTGCGCTGTCGGCATTAAATCAAGACAGCGAGTGGAAACGGCGACTGTTCTATCAAGCAGACCCAAAGGAAGGATCTCGCGTTTTTCCAAATTGTCAATATTTTCCCGTTCACAGATTTCAAATGCTGATGCTTGCGATGTCATTATCGCACTGGAAAGTCTGAGTCAGTGGAAACCGGCAGGATGCTTACTAAGCTCGCAATGGATTGGGCCATCTTGGATACAGGACATGCTACCCATTGTCTGTTCATACCATTGCGCACGTCAAATGGAAAAAAAATGGTTTGCTGTGAATGAATGAATGCATTTTACAAACGTGCGTATGCGGATGTGTTGCGCAAGCAAGGATCAGAATGGTGGTCACGTTGATGACATGCAAACCGTAAAACTGAAGTCCTCCTCTCGGGAGACGGCATCATTGTCAAATCAACGAATACATTCAAGTCAATGGAGATTCCTTTTCGCAAAGGGGGGAAAAAAAAAGGTGGTTTGTTCCCTTCTCTCTGTGATCCTGGTGCTTTTTTACACCGTCCGTGTCTGAAAGGATTCATGGGGTCAGCTGACTTGTCAGGTTACAACATTTTCCGCTGTGCGTGTTGTTTTGGTTGTGGTATAGAATGGGGGTTTGCTCAGCAGCTTGACGAGCAACAACAAGAAAACAAATCGTGCCAGGAAGGGGACATTCATTGCAAGTTCATGAATGAACTATCTGAGCTATCCTTTTTTTTAAATTATGTCAATTGTGACATCCAGGGAAGGCAGATTTTTCTTTTCTTTTTTTTTTTTCTTCAAACTGCACCACATGACCTGACAGATGGCGGCAGACCTTTCGTTTTGGCTTTTCATTCTTTCTGTGCAGACGTGTGCCGCAAAACACGATTTGCCAAAGGTCGTCTTTGCTTTTCTCATTCGTGACGGTTCGGGCGACTGCCGAAAATCGCTTCCGTCAGCGCTTATTCTGTCACCGCTTCAACGTTTCCGTTAGTTGTCAGTCCGCCAGAGAAACGTCAGACCCTCAGTGACGGACTACCCACCACTCCTATTTTTTTTTTTTCTTCAAACTGCACCGCATGACCAGACAGATGGCGGCAGACCTTTCGTTTTGACTTTTCATTCTTTCTGTGCAGACGTGCGCCGCAAAACACGATTTGCCAAAGGTCGTCTTTGCTTTTCTCATTCGTGACGGTTCGGGCGACTGCCGAAAATCGCTTCCGTCAGCGCTTATTCTGTCACCGCTTCAACGTTTCCGTTAGTTGTCAGTCCGCCAGAGAAACGTCAGACCCTCAGTGACGGACTACCCACCACTCCTAATGTACCTCGTAAATGTTTAAATTGTGAACAATTTCATACTGTTTTGTTTTTTAGCCACGTTGATAAATGCAGCAGCAGAAATACAGGGTGAACCTGAATGGAAATTAAGCTAAACGAACAAATGCATGCGCTAAACTTAACACGTTATCCGTATAACATCACCCGATATTCTCTTCGCGCTCTCAGCTATTAATACCTCATAAAAGCGAGTTATCACGCCGCATACTTTCCATGAGCAATACCTCGCCCCTCCAGTTTGCATTCTTCCTACCCGTCATGTCTCTGTTACACTTTCCACTCCTTTTTTTTTCTGCTGCTGTTCAGCTGCCATCTGTTTTTTCTTTTTTTTTTTTCTCAGCTGTTCACTCTCTCTCTCACCCTTGTTTTCCCCCCCCCCCCCCCCCGCACCCCCAACTCATTCACTTTTATGTCTTGCACATGCTTTCCCGGGTCTGTGCGTGTAAAATCTGACTTGCCAAGGGGGTTGAGATGATGAGATTTGAACGGAGCGATTGATGTGTCAGATCTCAGGTGACGTCATGACTTTCCTCCGAATCGACACACACTGTCCTTTCCGTCTGATTAGGCGCCATTGAATGATGTTTGTCAAGAGAAAATAGACAAACTCCTCCCACTTTCCCTGCCTGTCGGAACTCAGCGAATCGCCGAGTTAGTGGGCAGGAGCTGTGGGCAGTGCGTCAACGTGTTGCAGAAAAGGGGCCTGGTTAAAAAGGGGGGGCGTGAGAGAGAGAGACAGAGAGAGCTTGAGGACGAAACTGAGTGAGCCATTTCTCCACACCCTAAATGCCGGGAAAATTCCATCAATTTACAGATTGCCACAAAGCCGGTGGATCATTAAGAAAGCAGATTGGTCTTGGACACTGCGGTGCCGCGTAAGGACAGAGGAAGCTTTCAGAAAGAGCCTCGGACAAAATCCAAAAGCTCCCCCGTTTTCCTGCTTTTGGCCACCAGATTACTTCTCGCTCACCCGTCACCCCGAAGAAGGTGACGCTTCCCCGACCTTCCCGTTTCTCTCCTTCCCCTTCATCCCCCCCATCTCAACTGCCTTTCGAGAGCCTCTCGGCAACCCCGAATTCAAGAATTAAGTGGCGGAGATTTCGACGCGCCTCGTTGCCTGCCATGCACATCAAGACCACCAAGTGTAACCACTTATGTCTGGTCGCCTCCGTGACCAATCGGGAAGTGTTCAATCATCCCGATGCTCAGGTAAGCAAAGTGTCTGCTCCTCCGCTTTTCCTGATCCGAATGTGATGCGGCACAGCAGCGGCAGACAGAAATGGGGACTTTCTCTTCCTCTTTTTGATACCGGTTTTGGTGTGACGTTGATACCTCCTCCATCCAAAAGCCCTTCTTGCTACTAAACATCTTCATGCGATTTTTAACTTGGATATCCTTGTCTTTAGTTCTGGGCAGTTTTATTGTGATGTGTTCCGGTGCAGTGTCCCAACCAGGTGCTGGAATTAGGGCAGGCGTACGACGCACTGTTGACAGCGTCTGTCTGGGTCAAGGGCGGATGATGAATCCATGGTTTCAGTTGACTGACGGCCATTTATCCTCATTATTTTGTTGCATAAACGGTGATTGTAACGCATCCATCCATCGAGCTGTACAGTTTCTATTCCGCCGGGTAAATATAGACAAACAACCATAAACGCTTACGTTCACTCCTCGTGTATGTTTTTTTGAATGTGAGAGGATGCTGTAGTACGTGGAGAAAACCCTACAAGTAAGGGGGAGAACTGGCAAACAGAATCATTAAAAAAAAAAAAAAGAAGAAGAAAGTCAAGGAAAAGCTTTCTCTTGCATTTTGGAAGGCGTTCATGGTGGCCAGAAGCTTGGCGGGTTATTTACATCAGTGACTGTAAAGGAGGGGGGGAGCCCATCGAGTGGGCGCGGACAGATGTTGGGCCGCACAGAGAGACTGAACAAAAAAGGTTCTTGATCATCAGGGTCTGAAAAGAGGTTTTCCTGAGTGCTTTTTTTTTTCCCCCAAACAGGCCAAATAATGGAACAAAAGATGAGCCTACACAGCAGGGGTGTCAAACTCATTTTCGTCGCGGGCCACTTATGTATTCCCCCGGCGGGCCGTTATGACAGTGAAACCACAAAAATGTTGAATTGTCTCATTGCATTCTTACTTGTGCATCACAAACTAATTAATGGGTTACTAGTTTTGAAATGAGTCCAACGATAATAGTTTGTTCAATTATTGTTCAAGTGAGTAGTAAACGGTAACAAAAGTATTGGAAAATCTAAACGTTATTTACTACACATGGCCATTTGGCATTTTGGCAAGAATCACGCAAGTACACACACATGATTTTTCTTCTGTGGGCCACATAAAATGAGGCGGCGGACCAGATCTGGCCCCCGGGGCCTTGACTTTGACACCTGCGGCCTACGGTTTTCAAGAAAAACAAAGCTGTATCTAAGAGATATTATTGCCAGTCTTACTTAAGGTACAAGTTTGCTGCAAGTCAGCTCGTATTCATCAGACCTGCTTCAGCCGGCCTTTCGAAACCGGTTTGTGGTGCAGAAAAGGTTGCCGACCGCAGCTGTAAAATGATCTCAACCATCAGGGCGGTGATATGCACATCAGATAAATGACACTACACTTAAGTGTGTTTGTCTTTGTTGTCCTCTGGGACTTTTTACAAATACTCGAGGCTGGCGGTCCCGTCACATTTCTTTTGAGTTATCGTGATCCAATCAATTTGTGAGTTGGTGGTTTGACCATTCTCTCGGATTCTCTTCCTTCTCAATGCAGGCCAGCTTTGAGGCGCTATTCCACGCTTTTGACCCAGAAGCTCAGTTCCAGTACTTCAAGTCCTTCCGTCGAGTCAGGATTAATTTTAGCGACGCGCTGGCTGCGGCAGAGGCGAGACTGCGGCTGCACAAAACTGATTTTCACGGCAAAGAGATGCGCCTCTACTTTGCTCAGGTGACGTCTGCGAGTCACACTATTTTATTGAGGTTTTTTTTTTTCTGTAAAATTTTGCCAGGACTTACGGTCATTGTCTTTTCCCCGCAGTCTGTCCACATCGGGAGTCCTCGCCTTGAGCCTCCAAAGCCCGAGAAGCAGTTCCTGATCTCACCGCCCGCCTCACCTCCGGTGGGCTGGGAGCAGTCTCAGGATGCCATGCCCGTCGTCAACTATGACCTGCTGTGTGCCATTTCCAAACTAGGACCAGGTACATTTGAATCCTTTCCGTCTTCATATAATTAAAACAGATTTAACTCATGTGCACCAATGTACTACTATCAATAGATTTAGGTTGGAAAATGACTTTAGAGTGTTTGTTTCGTCTTGTGAAATTCTATTTATGAATGTAACTGACTCCACCTAGCGCAAAATTGTGGGAGAGAAGACGTTTGACCCCTGCTGGTTAATTAGATCGTAAGATTACATTGCAGCAAAGCAACATCTGAATTTTCTACAAAACGGGGCACAGGCCTCTGAACTCATCTTTTGGGGCATTTACTGCCAGTGAGGATGAGGGTCTGAGAATAGAATCCATTTGGCTGGAGAATATCCTCCAAATGACCAGAGGGCAATGGCAACATTTTTAAACTGGACATTATTTTGGCTTCCAATCCACCCCACCCCGCCCTCCGTGCAGTTTACTGTATACAACTCTGACAAAATCTTAACGTTGTCACTCTAAAATCCATTTTCCATTGTACTCATAAGTTCATTGAGTAGCCCCAGTGGTCGTTAAGGATTGCACTCCTTCATCGATGAATTCCTACATACGACCGTTTTGTAGTTCTCTTACTAACGAACTAAGTTTTGTAGTTCTCTTACCAACTAACTACAAAACTTACCTCCAGGCGACAAATATGAGCTGCACACAGCCACGCCCACCACCCCCAGCGTCGTCGTCCACGTTTGCCAAGAAGAGCTCGGTGACAGCTCGGCTCGGGATGACGGCGAGCCGGACGACGCGGCGAGGACCGCGCGGCCCAAGATCGTCCAGACGCGCCGGCCCGATTACACGCACGGCGTTGAGCAGTTGGCAGCACTGGAGTGACAGCTGGTAAAACATCCCCTGTGATGTCACCGATACGGCGCAGAAGATGTGCTCTCTGAGGTTTGCTCTCTGCATTTGGGAAGGTACCTTGGAGGTGCGGCATTGTCCCGTTGGCGAGGAGACCAACTTAGAATCAGATGCTGTAATTGTGTCTTTTGGGAAAAGATCGGGACTTCTTTTTGAGACGTTCAGCTGTACGATAACAACTGCTCTCCGCAATTCGAGGGTTTGGGATGATGGAGAACTCGGTTTTGAAGTGTGTAAACATTATGTTCATGTTCATGCTTCATGTCACGATCGGATACTTGGTTTATGGATTTGTTAGATGTGCTATTACTAACGTGTGCATGAGATGAGCTTATAATTGACAAAAGATGACCACGCAACATAAATGCAGCATCATGCTTATAAGGAAACATCAAGTGTTGGGTGGGCGGGAAAAAAATGGCTTTTCAATAAAATACAAAAGCTGCATATGACCATATTACGCTCCACTAAATTTCAGATTTCAGTGGTGGTAATTTTGAAATGGTGGGTGTGTGACATCACATCTTTAATATTGTAACTGTTTTGTGTGGCGTATGTATAGTCAACGTGTACATCTTTACAGTCTAATACTGCTCTGAAATGAGAATGTAATATTCGCAGTGTTGTCACCGTTGTCGTTTCTATGTGAAAAGAGCAATGGGAAGTCCCGTTTGTTTGTTTTTTTTTCCTTGTAAACTAGCAAGAAATTGTTAGACTTGTTCTGTGATTCATTCATTTACAGAACTGTCAATGTATGACAGACCCAGCAAGGCCTTTTTCATCTGTGGAACGTGGCAACATGGTGGTTTGGCCTTATCCAGCCATGCCCCCCAAAAAAGATATATATATAAAACTGGGCCATCTTTTTTGTCAGAGTTTGGCTTCATACCGTATATGATGTGCTAAGAATTGTATTCTGATCTAGAAATCACTGTTGCTGAGCCTAAAAGCCAATAAAAGAAATGACTTGAGTATTATACAGCAGTGTCTCCCAGCCTTTTTTGTGCCAAGGAACAATTTACTCCCAAATTGACTTGTGAAACCTGAGCCTGTTGAATTGAACACGAAGCTGATATCGTGGACACACACACACACACACACACACACGCACACACACGTTTATTGCCCCATTTGGACATGTAATGGAAGAGCATTTAATTGTTCTGCCTGTCACTATGTGTTTCTGGCATAAATAGATTAACAACATACATGTGTCGGTCTATCTATACAGTATCTGTCCCTCTGTCTATTTAATCTCTCTCTCTCTCTCTCTCTCTCTCTCTCTCTCTCTCTCTCTCTCTCTCTCTCTCTCTGTGCGCATGTGCCCAATATGTGACGTCATACAACTATCCCGACATACTGTGCAATAATGCCCCCTAGATCAGCATGACAGAGCAATGGGAGCATTCTGTCTGCCGGTCGAATAGATCCTTGCGCTGACATTGGAATGATCTTCAGGTTGTTATGTCATGGAATGCCACGATATGTTATTCCCACATCACAACTTTTCTGTCCACGATCTTCCATCATTTGAAGCATTCAAGCAGTCGAGCCAAGTTTCTTCGGCTTCAAGTTAAATATTTTTTGAATGTAATTTTTTGAAAGCCACTACTCCTATATCCGCTTTAAATAAGTACACACAACCCGACATTCTTTTTCATTGTTGATTATTCTGAAGAAAAAAATAAAACAAGGGACGCAGTCAACAAACATAAGGAGAGGAACCAAAGCATGATCCGGAACCTTGACTTTGCCACAGCTCCTAGCCGGAACCTTTAGCTGCACACTTTAAAAATGGCAGCCAACATAGAGCAAATTTTTCAAGATTTTATTTTAAATAAAATCAGAGAAATTGAAGACCAGAATGTCGACAAAACGTATGTCAATATTGAGTTTTCCCTGCATTGTAGCTGCACTCATGTCGCCAATAAACAGAAGTCTAAACATGTTCGGTTTGAGCAAAACGTTAAAAGTGGCCGCTAAACCATTTTTGCGTTTGTATACCCTGCCTATTCCTTAAAACAAAATGCAACGGCGTAGCAATGGCTTATATACAGTGTTGTGTATACATAGACTAATGGCGGCGTGGCATGGCAGGCTGATTGCACTTCTGTCTTCAAAACGCAAACCGTATTCATGAGTTGCTTATTCCTAGAATGCAACATGACATTTTCTTCAAGTCAAGTAGTAGTAGTAGTTTGGACTGCACATCTTTGAATGTGATTGACTGATGAATTAGTAGTCATTCACAATTTCTCCCTTTCATTGCGTTGTTGTAATTTACAGTACTTTCAGAACTGCACTTCATCACACTGCATCTGGTGATTTTGTTTTTAATATTACGATCCTCTCAAGAAGCTTAATAAGGCAATCAGATCTTTAGCGATTAGTATCATGTTTCATATTTCTTGAACAACAGCTCTGGCGATGTAAATAAAAATCAAGTGTGATTATCTTGATATGGCCAAAATGTTTGATGCAGCCCATGCATAACATCCTTTTAGAGCAGTGGTTCCCAACCTTTTATGGCTGGTGTACCCCCAAACCTTTATGTCATACCCCCTCAGTCATAGAGAATGTAGAACGCATTACACGTGATTTTTAAAGAAAATCATTTTATTTCGTTTCCCCAATTTGCAAATTTTAATTAAATTTGTCTTTTTTTTTTTACTCAAATGAATCATTAAAAAATGCCTTGAACATGAATAGTATAGAGTAAATAAAAAATAGGAATCTGTTATCCTTGACTTCTGATTTCAAAACAATGCATCATTTTGTTGTGTATATGTAATAATACAATGAGATGATTAAACATTCATTTGGTTTCACCCTCGTAACGGCCCTCTCAGGGAAGCCCGCGACAAAAAGGAATTTGACGTCCTTGTTTTTCAGGGTGCATAATATTTGTCTTATTTATTCAATCGTTACGACAGTGCTCCTCAAGTTGTGGCTGCATGCAATGAAATAACCTCAAAGGATAACGAAGACAAAAATTGTGATGACAAGAGTTCAAAGAAGAAACACAAGAAGCACAAAAAACATAAAAGTAAGAAGAAGAAGCGGAAACGAGAGAAGGAGGCAAAAGAGAGCAGTTCCGAATCCGAGGAAGAATTTTCTGCGCATTCCAGGTAAGACTGACAGATCAAAAAATCACACTGGCCAAACAATAGGAAGAGTTTTTTTTTTTTTTTAATGTTGTTTTTGTTAACTCGTTTTTTTTTAAATTATTTTTCAGAAAAGGAGCCCCAACGGATAATGAACAGCCATGTAAGTGTTTTCTATCCTCTCCATATGAATATGAACTGGAAACTTAACTGTTTTCACACTTGGTCTTGACTTGTTATTTCAGGTCAAGGCCTTGACAGTAGCTCCAGAAGTCACAAGCACAAAACAGGAAAGAAGAAAAAGAAGAAGAAGAAGAGGAAGAGGCACAAGAGCGAGAGACAAGGAAATTCATCTGATTCTGATACAAAGCAGAGGAGGAGTAAATGTGCTCCAAGCTTGTTGCCAAGGCCTTGTGAGGAGTTGCCTGATATCATCCCAAAACAGGTAAAAGGAAGACGAAGAAGAAGCTTAACTGGGATCCGACGTGATTCATGGTCAAAGTAACTTACTACGACTTAAAGCTTGAAGATAACTAACTCGTCTGTGCTCAACCCAGGACAGCTCCAGTGGAGCAAAACCAGACGGGGGAAAAAAGAGACGCTCCCGTTCACATTCCCACGGTTCACATTCCAGCTCGGAAGGATGGAGTTCTCGACCCGGCAAACGAAAAGCCAGATCTCGCTCACACTCCAGTTCACAAGGTCACCGCACCTCATCCAGGTACTGCGCACCGAAGGACGTATGAAATACGGCCAAAAATGCTCAAATCATTGAAATTGTAGGGATTGAAAATATGCGTCTGTGCATAGGTCCTTAGACACGAGAGATGGTTTGGACCCGTCCACAGAGTCCAAAGACGATGCCGCAAAAAGCATACACCCGCTGTCTCCAAGTTCTAAAAAAAGAGATATAGAACAGCAGAGTTTGGACCATAATCACGTGCCGGCAGAGACCACAGCAAGAGCCGCCGGAGAACATTCAGGTACAGATCGAGGCTTTTATGCTGCCCATTCTGATATCATCAGACTCCATATGTCCATATTTCCATCCCCTCATTAAACAAAAAATAGGACCGTATTTCAAATGGACAGCACAGAAAGCGCACAAACCTCGATTATGATTCACTTCATCGTTTGGTCTGTACCACGTCCATTGTGAAGGAAAGCGGCAGGGGACGTTGGACTGCACTCAGGCTGGGCTCGACTTGGCTGCTGGCTGCAAAGTACGAGCTGCGAGTGATCGGCTTTTGTCATCGGCCATGGAAGGCATTGATCGCTATATGCTGATCACATACTTTTCCACGGAAATCGGACGATCGATCGGAGCATATTAATTGACTAAGATGAAAATGAGGGACATTTTCGCCATCATTATAGTTAATTTTATCGATGCAAAATGTACTTTCATTTCAGTATTTTTTTTTTTTAAATTTGTTAATGAAAACACTTTTTTGCAATTTTTGTTTGTTTTTTATTTATTTATTTTGGGGATAATTATCATAAACTTGATCTAGATTGGGCTGGACCATTTCTATGTAAATACTTTTTTCTTAATTCTGGTGGTAGTTTTACCTTCCACTTCTCTTATGACCATCCTAAAACTCTGATTGTGCCTTCATGTTGTAGCTGAAGATTGTGCTGCACCTCCATCTGTGCCAAACCCATCCAGTCGGGCTCAGCGGTCTGAGGAGCCCGTTCAGCCCGTTGAGCCACGGCTGAAGGCATCGGAACACATCTCGGCCAGTGCGAGGAAATCCCCTGCAAAAAAGCGCTGCAAGCCATCCAAGTCCCCGTCAAGGAGCAGAGAAGAGAAGTCATCTAAGCGGCAGAAGAGATCCAGTTCACCTTGCAGGACTCACAGGATGAGGTCCAGCTCCAGATCCAGATCCAGGAGTTCTTCAAGGAGGAAGCGATCCCGGTCGAGGTAGGTTTCGAATCTGCTCGGGAGGATTAGTTGTGGTAACAGTCTTCGAAAAACGACATGTGGTCGATGCAGGTCCAGAAACCGGAGGTCCCGAAGGTCACACTCTGTGTCGCGAGCTCGGAGGCGGCGAGGGACCTATAGCCAGAGGGACCGCTGGAAACGAGAGCCGAGCAGCTCGCCTGAGCTCATTCTACGCAAGAAAAGATCCCCTACATGGAAACATAGCGCTAACCTTGACGGCTCTCAACGAATCAGTGAACTAGGTCAGATATAACAAATTCGCTGCATGCATTGTCTACTTCATGTCTGCACAGTTCCCACTACACACCGCAGACAAACTTGACTGGAATGAGCCGTTGCAACATAATGTGAGTTGGTGACTACTGGTAGTGAGAAAATGACATGAAAAAGGCAAAAAAAAGTGGTCTCGTGTCGTATGTGAGACATTCAGGTTCTGTGCACCGGGCTGTCGAAGTCTCAGGCCCTCTTCGGAGAGGTGCACTGGAAGGAGTTTTGGGCGCGCGGTGTGGCCACTAAGTTTGTCGGGCTTTGAAGCAGCGCCGGGCGTATATAGTTGATTCATCCACGGATGTTACGTCAAATTATATAAGAGTTGGAATAACCCCAGAGCTAAAAGTAGGGAGGAGTAATTGGTTTGTTTTTGTTTTTGGGGCATGCTGGTCCCAATATGTAGGGATATATTTTTTAATCTGATGACAATGACAAAATAATTTCAAAGACACCTCAAGGTTAAACTCATGTTGTACCCCAGTGAAGGGTACCTGAAAGTGTTTGATTTTGAATGCTTTTGTTTTCCTCCTTCACAGTCATTGAATTGTGCCGCTCGGTGGAAACGTGGCTTTTATGTTCCCCTCAGGCAAAGAGCAACTTCTGGAAATTGCCAAGGCCAATGCGGCCGCTATGTGTGCCAAAGTGGGTATGACCATCCCCGCCAGCCTGAGAAGCTCGATGCTGCCGCTGGCCTTTCCAAGCATGGCCATGAACGCCGCTATGACGGCCGGTAGGAACGTCGGTTGGAGGCGTCGCGTTCACGCTTCGGCGATAATTCAACATCTTTCCCTCTCTGCCTCGCAGCCACCATGACGGCTGCCTTGTCCAACATCAGCACATTATCCTCACTGCTGCCGCTGCCCACCATCACCAACAAACCTCCCGGTGCGAATCTCAGCAGCAGCATCAATGCCGCATTGGAGGAAGTGAAAAAGAAAGTAGCCAAGCAGGCCAACATCATCAGCATTAAGGAGTTCACCGACGTAAGTGCCCCGTTTCGTCTCGGAACACAATGTTGAAGATTTGCTTCTCAGCAAATGATAGCTTGTTCTTGTTTTGATTCTGTAATTTAAGGATGAGCTCATTTTTATTACTTCCAAGCGTCTCCCTCATAATCCTAACGCCAATTACACATTGCTACCCTGCGCACCCTTCATGTAGACCTTCGTGTTCTTCCGTATTTCAAGAATGGAGACCGGTGAAAGGCACTCACAAAGTCAATCACTTTGAACACGAGCCGAGCGAGACATGGCGCCCAGTTATATGTTGCAAAAGCAGTCGTGTATTCTCACCTTGGAAACTTTGGACCCAAGGTATGTGCTTCCAAGCACATACTTGCCTTGCCTCTCCTCAGCTATACAACACTACAAGAGTTAAGAGCGTGAGGGCTCCAAATGAGCCATACATGCGAGAACGACTGATTTACACAATACGTCGCAATCATATCAGAGCTTTTATTGGCCGAAAGCTCAGATAGGGAGAAATCATTGTTTTTCTTAAATGTTGTATTTATTGGTGTAATGGTTCCTTGTTTGTAGGTGCAGTGAACCACTGCAGACAATTAACCCACTGCAAAAAAAAAGGAAAAGATCTATCCATCTGGATGGATGGATGGATAGATAAATAGATACGCATATCACAAATCCAGACCCCCCAAAAAACTACGAATGAAATGAACCTGACAGTGTCACCAACATTCCACCAGATAGCGCTAAAGTAGTACCCTCGAGGATATGCCATAATTTATTGGGCAACCCCCCCCCCACAGCTCTGGATTACCGAAAGTAAACTCCGGCCGCCACTTTGACGAACCAAGGATTTGAGGGTTTAATCCTACCTGATGTCACTCTGTTAAAATGTGTTTTATTGCAGATACATTGCTTGCCTCTGATTGCAGCAAAGCCTGGGTTTGTGTTTTTTTTTTGTTTTTTTTTTTAGAAATGCCAGATGATTGTGGACAGCAAAGGCGAGCTGCCGGTGGCGGTACCTCCTGTGCCGGTGGACGAGGAGAACAGGAAACCATTTGGGGGATTGTTTCTGCGAGAACACAAGGCCATCAGCTTCAACGTCATTGTAAAATGCACACACGTTCCACAAATGAAATTATTCAAGACAAAATGTCATGATTCCTTCCTCTGCCCCACGCCCAACACATCACGTAATAGTTTTTGAATAATTTTGCTTGTTACTTAGAAATTTAAAAAATCGCACCTTTTGTGGATGGACTTAAAAAGTTCCTGTGGCAGCGTATATTCTTTCAAAATCAATTCACTGTCTCACAAAATGAGATCATTTGACTCGTGAATGGGGAAAAGTGATTCATAGTAACCGCAACATGTTCACCTTCCAGAACACGACAGTGCGACCCACTGCCCGAAGTGATGCGGGCATGGCAAAAGAGTTTCCAGTGTCTTCAGGATCGCAGCACCGTAAAAAGGTCTCAGCGAAAGATTGACCGTTGCCTATGAGAGCTCTTTTCTTTTCTTTGAGATTGTAAGTGATGCAGTGTTGTCCCATCCAGGAAAGTCAGACAACGGACGCCTACGGAGATTGGGTTCCGGTAGAAAAAACGTCAGATGAGACAAAGAGCGCCGCTGTTCCCGAAGCAGCAGCCAGCTCATCATCAGATACCAGCGAGTCTTTGAAAGCAGCAGAGTTGCCGGGGACGACGGAGGCCTCGGCGGTAGATGACGACAGCGTGTTTCCTGGTCCACCGCCGCAGGTTGAGAGCTGCAGTGAGAACGAACATTCGGTCCGTTTGCGCGAGTGCCACATGTGTTGAACATCGTTCGTCTTTGCAGCCCGTCGACATCTCTCAGGCTGTGAGCGAGAGGATCAAAGCTCAGAAGCGATTGGCCGAAAACCCCTACGACGTCAACGCCATTTGCATGCTTAGCCGGGCCCAGGAGCAGGTAGATGTTTGCTATTGTTCTTGAATGGATTTTTCAATTGTAATTTTCTTTTAAAATTCCATTTTGATTCACATTATTAGGTAGCAATCATCTGGGAATTTTCAAACTTTGAAGGTTGGCTCTTAATAAGAAAATGAATTCGAGTTGGGCAAAATATATATATTTTTTTTTATTTCATTCAAGTACAGTTGAAAATGACGAGTCAGTTGCCTGAAAGGGTTTAGCGAAAATGCACCTAGAGAACCTTGAGAGATGTTTTTTGTTTTTTCAATCAACTTTAGTGGAAGGAAAGGGACTCTTCCCATTTAACATTTAAACAGCACTATGTTGATATTTTTGGATGCGGGAGGATTTTTACAATGCAATACAATAAACCTTTATTTATATAGTGCTTGCACAACAGTTGCAGTACTTAATTTTTGAATGGGTCAGGGGTGGACATTGGAAATATTTAACTCAACTTTCTATTTGTCTTCTTCAATGAAAAAAAAAATTGTTCAGTCAAATATTGAAACTTACAACTAAATGTGAAATGTCATGCTTGCTGTCCTGCGTGACATATTTGGTCGCCATTACTGCCATAAAAGCCCAGATCTTGTTTCGGTTGCAACCCTCACATAAACAAGCCACACGCACACGCACACACACACACACACACACACACACACACACACACACACACACACACACAGACACACACTGGGTTGCTACCATGGTTGTGTATGGGCTCTGGTATGAACCTCGCAACACCAGGTACGCTCTTTGAGCTCATCTCAAGTTTTCCTTTCACAGGTGGATGCATGGGCCCAGTCCAACACTGTTCCTGGTCTTTTCACGGGCTCGACGGGAGCGCAGGTCCTCTCCTCAGAGGAGCTGTCCAACAGCGGCCCACAGGCCTGGCTGAAGAAGGTAAAAGGCACAACACAATGAGACCTTAAACAATACACAGTCTCACACTGTTGGAACGTAACTGCTGGTGAGCAGCAGGCTTGATTCATCTTTCACTGGAAATCCAAAATAGTCAATGATAAAATGATTCCTTAAAGAAAAAGGCAATTTAATGACAAAAGTGGATATATCAGTGGCGTCCAAGCTCTAGCCCGAGGGACATTTGCGTCCTGTCATCCCTTGTTTAGCAGACTCTGGCGTGTACTAAAATGAACAATTTGAGACCACCCCTGTTGTTTGACTGCATTGTGCTCCACATACTTACTTTCTACATCGGGTGGCAAGTAGGGATGAATTATTATGTAAAATAATTTAATTGCGCTTTTTTCTGCCCCCTCCAAATTGTGATTGCGATTTAATTGCCATTTTTTCGAATGTATTTTTGATCAATCAATCTTTATTACAACACACAATATCAGATCAATTATTCATTATAGGATACAGTACTAAGATAAAGGACATGAAGCTGTAATATGACTACAATAAGAGGTATGAACCTCGTAAATATCTTGATGTGCAGTTTGGGATTTACCATGACAATCTAATTCTGCCACACAGGTGTAAGTCTATATAATATAATCAGTAAAACACCAACTAAAGTGCAGATTACAACAATAATGCAAAAAGTCACTGGCTTTACCATACATATCACTTAATTTCATGAAACATTTTATGTAAAAGTAGACTGCACTTCTTAATCACTCAACTTATCATACGGACCAATAAATAAATAAAACAGGCATGTATAAAAAAAAATTCAGTCTACGGGTCTCCAGCGTGTATCCTCACTAACATGTAGGAAAAGTAAGATTATACCTGTTGATTACATAAAACTGGTCGTATTTAAACGTTTCAGCACCCGCAGGCATTACGGCATCTCACCGATGAAATCAGGGGTTCTCGAATGGGGTATGCATATATCACTGAAGCCAATTTAAAATCACTGTCCAGTTTAAAACACAAGTTCAAAACTGTTGGCTTTAGATAAAGGAGCCAGGGGGTTCAAGTCAGCAGGATGAGATCTCCAAGGGCCCCTGGATCCAAACATCTGTTTTCCTTTCATTTCATATTCAATAAATTCCATGCCATTTGGGTCTTGATTTCCTCCAGACAGGACAAAAGTAAGCGTCTGATTTTGCTCAGCAGTACATAGTCATCCGCATAGCAGCGGAAGCACCTAAAGGGTTTAGATGCAATGAAAACAGCAGATGTCCCAGAATTGAACCGTGTGGAACATCATGCGACACTGGGGCAATGCAGGACTCTGAGGAAATGGTTGACCATATTGTTCAACTGCTTCACAAATTTGATGTCGTTGTGTGCTTTCTTAAGCTTAGGCCTAGTCTGATAACCCTCAAATGTCTCGGTTAGGACCAATTCCTCAGGGCAGCGCCGGTATCGGGCGGCGTTGGAGAATTTTTGATGAGAAAAATGGGCTGGAGGGCAGGAGAGGGACTCGGGAGGAACCGTGAAGGCACAGTGGAGCCGATCATCATTGACTTCAAGGTGGACCGCAAAGGTCAGAAGGTCGCATACTTCCTCCATGCTTGAGATGAATGGTGATTCAAAACGCTTTTTGTTTGATTCAGGACTGGTTGCTGAAGGAGAGAAGCCACAGAAACCAACAGGGGGACTGGTGGTAACCAAGGACCTCATGGGTAAATGGCACGGTTGTGTAATACCTCCTCAATTGATGAAGTGGCCGCATTAGATAACTGGAAAGGCACCATGAGATTTTGCACTCTGACAAAATGATTGGTTGGTTCATTTCAAGATCAGAAAACCTTCATTCGTCTCACAATACAGAAATTCCCAATTTACAGCAGCAAAATTATGAAAGGGAGAAAGTAGAAGACAAAAAGTATATAAATAAATATAAAATATGAATACAAGCATATTAAAAATGGGTGAGTGGGGTTGAGTCCAGGTTTCAGGACCGTCTATTCAATCGCCTGACAGCAGTCGGCAGGAACGAGGGGTGCAGGGGTGCCCGATCTTTTTTGACCGAAGATCCATTTTTTAAGCAACCAGCCTCCCACAATCAACCTGTCTGCGGGCTACCAGTCGATCGTGATTGATGTATTGGGCACCCCTGATTAAAACAAAGAAAAAACTACAATGGTAGCTGGAATAATACATTACAAAGTACTGTTTTATGTTAATGGTCAAAACCCCCAAGCTTCGAGACCTCCTGATTTCATTTCCTCTTTCCATAAAGGCAAGCATCCAGTGTCAGCTCTTATTGAATTGTGCACCAAGAAACGGATGACGCAGCCTGACTTTGTCATGGTTCACCACAGCGGCCCGGACCACCGCAAGAATTTTCTCTTCAAGGTAAAATAGCTTTTTTTTATATCTGCTCTTACCGGGCTGCTGTGGACTGGGTCACATTACTCATCAATGCATTGTGTGCTCACCAGGTGACAGTGAACGGTGCGGACTATCAGCCCCAAACAGCTAGTCCCAACAAGAAACATGCCAAGGCCATGGCAGCAACCGTGGCACTGCAGGCTCTTGGAGAGGTAACACAGTCCAAGGCCTCAATGAACGAGACAGGAGGAAAATCCTTACGATTTTAGAAGCATTGTTTTTTTTTTAGATTTCAATTCAAATCTGACTCCTGCTGCCATTGGTGGAAATCTGTGAGTCATTTTGGCTGACCTCAAAAGCTTTATAATTGCCGGTAGATGCCACAAGATTGCGGCAAAATCACTTTTCGACCAGACTATGGCTTGACGAAATGAAGTTCCTCCCCACACTTCAACATACTATCGCGCCGTGACACCAAGTTGCCACAAGATGGCACCAAAGTATTAGTTTCATATTTCTCAGGGCCTGAGCACGAAACGGAGAATAGGTGCGTTTTTCAACCAATACCAGACGATGGGATCACAACCCCTACCCCATAAAAATCCGTGAATATCCAAAAATTCACAAAAAGTGAATCACAAATTCGCAGGGAAACTCCGTTGGTGAATTTGTGAGTAGCCAACCACCGATACATTTGAGATCCTTAAGTTTGCCGTAAATGTAATTGTGTTCATGATGTTACGTACCGCTTATTGTAACCTAGGGCGTCCTCGGTTTACAAGCGTTTCGATCTTTCACTAAGTGCAGGTTACGCGGTGACCTAGTCTTGCAGCAGTGTAAGAATACACCGTCACGTGGGAGTAGAAACACCCACATCCCTCTGTAGCAGCTACATCATCCATAGCTGGGTTTTGTGTGTGTGTGTGTGTGTGTGTGTGTGTGTGTGTGTGTGTGTGTGTGTGTGTGTGTGTGTGTGTGTGTGTTCACCAGGTTCCAGCTGATGGACCCGGACTCTATACTGGTCCTGTCTTCACGGCCGCTTCCACTGGCCCCCTCTTCTCCACATAGATAACGAGCCGTCATCTGGTTATCTGACCGTTGTTCTTTTCTTCTCAATTTCTATCTGCTTCTATAGTTGTACAGTACTGTACAATAGTCTTAAGCCACTCTCAGATTTATTGTTTTAGCAATGCCACAATGGCCACATACAAGGTCTCTACTTCCTCCCTCATGGAGGATGTCGGAAAGGCAACAGGTGCCATTTTGATTTTGGAGGGATGGATAGTTCCGTTGCAATCATGATTTAAATGGATATTGGGTACCACTTTGTATCTCTATTCTTAACAAAATGTAATGGGTTCCTACTTGGCAAAAATAAGTTATTTGGGATTATTTTTTTTTTACATTCTGTTAACACTATGTCTCAAATTTTAATGTTTAAGCGCGCGAGCGACTGCTGTTGGGGGTGGGGGGGAGGCAAAAGGAGTGTCGGCCTTTTGCACAGTGCCGTATATAGACAACCGGAATTTGAACTTGTTCAACTTGTGAAAGATTTTAAAATTAAACGGCAACAAGGATTGTGAAATAGTCTCTGTCAATATCCATTTGTAGTGTAGTCGTAGTACAGACAACAGATTGTTACGCATACTCATGCATTGTGTCTTAAAAATAAAGCTATTTATGTCACATGTTGGAGGAATTGTGTGTTTGGGTGTCATGCTGGGAGTGGCCTCGGTTGCAGACAAAGATGGAGCCAGCGACACACGCGTGCAGCCAAAGCAGGTAGGAAACCTGAATTTTTGTAATGTGATGTTTTCTGGGTTCCTCACTGCGACAGGTTCAAATTTTGATGTCGAAGCAGTCCAGGGGGTGGGGTGGGGGTGGGGGGCAGCACTTTATTACCTTGTAATTTTAGAAATCACTCAAAATGACACTCGAGCACAAGAGTGCCCGTGCACACACACGCACAAGAACTATTCTAGTGGGTTGTGTAAGAAGATAATGGCTTGAGCCAAAATCAGCCCACTTCAATGCCGGACACACGTGGTGTGTGTATGTGTGTGTGTGGAAAGAAGTCAAGTGAAAATAGTGCATTCGCCCCCTCCCCACCTTACAAGTTCTCATTTCGGATGTACATCATGCAATCGAGTTATGATGCGAGCTCTACTTGAATCCTTTGTTCGCAGTGTCATGTTTTTTTTTAGCCAGCGCACTGATTCCAAACCGCCATCTCGCTGAGATCATCAGATGTGCTGGCGAAAATTAAAATGTTACTTTATTGGGTCGAAAATTATTGACTACAAACGTTAAAATGCTCTTCCTCTAAATGGAAAAAGGTGCAATTAGCCGGTGTCTACCGCTTTTCAAATATTCATTGGTACCTTGACTTAAGAACTTCATTAGTTCTGTGTCAAGTCAAATCCATTTCCCTGTTGAAAGTAATTCAAAAAGCCATTAATCATTTCCAGACATGTTTTTAATAGAGAAAAACAGCACGGTGTACATCTATGTCAATGACGTATAGTGGCAGGCAGAAAAATTGTCTTCCGCTAAATTGCAGAAAGTACAATTAAATTAATCATGACACGCGCACCTGTTGCCATTCAGAGAACAGAGTAATAGCTTTGTGTTCTGCAGTTATTAGAAACAGAATTATGTCACTCTCGAAACAGTACTTTAGTGACATTTTTGTTTGGTGGTGTGCCTGTGAGTTTTTTCTAATATAAATATGTGCCTTGGGTCAATAAAGGTTGTGAAACATCAGTCTATTGGTTCACTTATTCCTCACTGATGGAGTCATGGTTCACTCTTGTTTCTTGTGATGGTGTAGCTGTCACTCACCTGGCTGCCTTCCGGTGCTGTCCGCATGGGTTTGGTCGCCACTCATCAGATAGTTTGCTCGCTAGACGGATGAATGTTTTCATAAGCTTGACCCTTCAATAAACCCAATATAGTGAGTGTAATGATGTCCCTCAAATCGTATTTAATTTAATCTTAAATGTCCTGAAGCTCATCTGAGGCTCGATTTCTGTTTCTCTTCATGGATAGCGCTTTAATACGATTATTGATCACACAACTAATATGTTAATTAACTTGAACCGCTGTCACTTCAAAGCTGGGGCATCAGCTTTGAAGTGGCAGCGTCTGGAAAGTCGGAGCAGGAATAGCAGCTGCTTCGTGCCTCGCAGCCACTAGGGGGCCCCCAAACTTAGGCATCGTGCCGTTTGACGTGAATCGTCGTTTGGCGGTCTCAAACTGTGCTGGCAGGAGTGGTGACAGCGATTTCAAATGTCAATTATTGTCGTTTATTCATTTAAAATTGACTTGTGCTCTACTAGACAACAAATTGGACCGGTGTTGCTTATGTCTGCCTCACAGTTCTGAGTATAGGGGTTCGACTCAAGACTCCAGCCTTCCTATGTTAAGTTAGCAGGTTTTATATACAGGTATACAGTACATGTATAATGTGTGTGTGTGTGTGTGTGTGTGTGTGTGTGTGTGTGTGTGTGTGTGTGTGTGTGTGTGTGTGTGTGA
>NW_017805149.1:197304-230545 GCF_001891065.2 Hippocampus comes | reverse complement strand
GTGTGTGTGTGTGTGTGTGTGTGTGTGTGTGTGTGTGTGTGTGTGTGTGTGTGTGTGTGAGAGAGAGAGAGAGAGACATTTTGCAGTGTAATTGGTAATTTGATAGTACATTCTCATTTGGTGCTTGTTAGCATTTTTTTTAATTGGGTTCCTACAGCAGAACTGAAGGTAATTCCGGCTCAGCTGGTGGAGAAGATACTGCTATAGTTGCTGGCAAGTTTGTCATTTTGCCAAAAATGAACAAGACAATTAACAATGTGATGTTTTTTTTTAATTGTTAGAGAGAGAGAGACATTTTGCAGTGTAATTGGTAATTTGATAGTACATTCTCATTTGGTGCTTGTTAGCATTTTTTTTAATTGGGTTCCTACAGCAGAACTGAAGGTAATTCCGGCTCAGCTGGTGGAGAAGATACTGCTATAGTTGCTGGCAAGTTTGTCATTTTGCCAAAAATGAACAAGACAATTAACAATGTGATGTTTTTTTTTAATTGTTTCTATAACCAGGTCCATCTCACACTGAAGTGGTCATTTCTGCGTCTGGATTAGCGTTAGCAACCCCAGTGATGAATCTTTGTCACACAGTGATAAGGTACGATTTTAATGTCTTTTTTCTCACAAGTAGCATCTCTTATTAAAATGTGTAGTTTGCTGACAGTGTAGACCTATATGTACATATTTTGTACAGCAGTTACCATGAGGACTGTAGACGTAGAGCAGCCATCATGGTCCACTCAGGCACAGCCAGCGCCAATTGATTGCACTGAACACTTACACACTAATTGGTAACCCTTCCTATAGCTTAGAAAACCTGGTTGTCATCTATTTCATCGCTGATATTTTATTTCACTGTAATTGCCCTGTATTATTCCGATCAAACTAATTTCTGCCTCTTTGGTAGCTCCCATGAGCAGCCCAAGGAGGATTCAAAAGATCTTGACAAGGCAATTGTGGTACTAAAAATAGATTTAACGCAGTGTACCCCAACCTTTTTTGCACCATATTTTGAAGGACCAGCTTGAGAAGAAACGCAAACCAGTTAAAAATACAATTTACAATACGTCATGAGTTTAAATTGAGCTGTCAATCAGCCGGAGCCCTGTTTCTTGGTTCTCATTAACGAGCCTGTACCATCTTAGTATGTTATGTCAAGTTCACTCTGGACATTTGTTTTGGTCTTTATCATTGCACAAAATCCTACTTCACAAAGATCAGATGTTGGAAATTCCTGCAAGGTCTTCAGTGCTTTTTTTGGTGGGGGAGGTTGAAGAATTCATTGGCCGATTAGTAAGCCTGTCACCACATGTTATGCCGAACAGACTCATGACATGACAATCTCTTCTTCCATCTCCTCATTTGGTCTTTTCCCATTTCTGAAGAAGCTCTTCAGACATTAGTTTTTGACTCATTTTTGCTCGCTGGCGAGAGCGGTTTGGCAGCATGTAAAGGCACTGTCAGATAATCGCCCTCGATAATCTTTCAGAGATGTCCGCACAATGGGGCCCCTTTGCTGACTCTGTAAGAGAGGAAAATGCTCAATTTAATGGCAAGTCCACTAGCTAATACAGTATACATTTCAGGTTCAAAACAGCACATCTGTGCCATTAATCCTAGCACCAGAAAAGATCATCAATTCGCCCGTCCCTCAGCGATCACGTTAACGATCTGGGTTTCCACCACATTGATTTTTGAATCAGCTTGTTGAAATGAATGAAATACGGCTGGTGTTCCATCTTTTTTGACGGACAGGACATACATTGGCGGCCCGGTGATCCAGTGGTTCGCGCGTCGACCTCACAGTGCAGAGGTCATGGGTTCGATGCTGGCTCCGGCCTTCCTGTGTTTAGTTTGCATGTTCTCGCTGGGCCTGCGTGGGGTTTCTCCGGGTACTCCGGTTTCCTCCCACATTCCAAAAACATACATGGCAGGCTGATTGAACACTCGAAATCGTCCCGAGGTGTGAGTGTGAGCTCGGATGGTTGTTCCTCTCTGTGTGGCCTGCGATTGGTTGGCAACCGGTTAAGGGTGTGCCCCGCCTATTGCCCGAAGATAGCTGGGATAGGCTCCAGCACCCCCCGCGACCCTTGTGAGGATAAAGCGGATCGAAAAATGAATGAATGAATGAATGAGTGCCATAACTTTGGACCAACTCATTTGAAACAGCTGCCTGTTTTTCAAACAAAATCTGTTTACAGTTTTTAACTGAACTTTTATGCGCAACACGCTGTAACTGCTATCGTAGATGTCACGCACACGAAGAAGAATCATGACAGGTGCGCGCGCTCGATCGGGTCAACTGTCTGCGAAGACGAAGACCGAGGCACGCAATTAAGGTGGTGTCGAAACAAACGGGCTGGCTCATTCATTTGGCTCGGAGAAAGAACGGGCGGTGGGGGACAAAAACAAAAAAACAAGCTTTGTGAGAAGAAGGAGGAAGAACAGTGGAACTAACCGCTGGACATGCGACATGAGTAACAATAGTGATGGAGTTGGAGGGCTTCTGCCCGTCTGGAACTTCAATGGTGAGTCCGAAACATTCCGTTTTCTGCCCTTTAACTCTTCGACGTGGCACAATCATGACAAATGGTCCAATTATTGTTGTTGTTGTTGTTGTTGCGCGTGACATTTCCTCATTGGCGCATTAGGAGCACTTAGGAAATACAATCGAATATGATTCGAAAGATGAGTCAAATAGTCTGCCTTTTGCGAGATAATACCATTCATGTAACTCACCGAGGTAAACGATAGATAGATAGATTGACAGACATTCCAGTGCAATCTGACTGAAGGACCCGGAGTAACGTGCGTTGTAATCATTGTGAAAAATATCGACAAAGTATCCAGTTGAAGGAATGTGATATGTATAATTTTCATTGTTTACATATGAACATCCCAAATCTTGACGCTGAGATACAGTATGGTGCTGATATTCATGTTGTATAACTCCGCGGATGCTCCGCGGAGTTGTGGTTGTGGTCTTTGTCTACTCTTTGCCTAAATGGGAGCGGTGTAAGAATTAAGGCTTCTCAACTGGTGTGTCGTGAAAAATATTCAGATGTGCTGATTTCATGATCCTAAATGACAGTACTGAAGTGCTCTAAAAAATTATTTGTTTGGCAAAAAAAAAAAAAAAAGTGTTTGTCTATCTATGCCAGCGACATATAGCGCATATGGCAATTAAATGCTTTCTCACTCGGTGGCAGAAAGAATAATTAGCTTTTGTAGCCATCATTATAAGGTGCTAGATGATTCTCCCGCTATGCGAGGGGAATAGGAACTGAGCCCTGCCACGAATCGTGAAAATCTGCAAGTAAATGACTCCACCCTCATTTCAATGTCAGTTTTTGGTCCCAAGATGCCACAAAATGGCGCCAAAGCAATATTTTTAGATTTCATGATCCTAAATTACAGTACTGAAGTGCTCTAAAAAATTATTTGTTTGGCAAAAAAAAAAAAGAAAAAAGTGTTTGTCTATCTATGCCAGCAACATATAGCGTATATGGCAATTAAATGCTTTCTCACTCAGTGACAGAAAGAATTATTAGCTTTTGTAGCCATCATTATAAGGTGCTAGATGATTCTCCCGCAATGCGAGGGGAATAGCAACTGAGCCCTGCCACGAATCGTGAAAATCTCCACTAAATGACTCCACCCTCATTTCACTGACGACACGCCTTTCCGACTTCAAAGTTTGTACCTCCAATCACATCCCCTCATATGAGCTCACAGTGCAACACAACAAAATATAATTACTATTATTATTAGCAGGCCTCCTGTGTGTCCTTCCATCCACCCATCCATTTTCTGCCGCTTATCTGGGGTCGGGTCCCGGGGGCAACAGCTTTAGCAGGGAAGCTCAGACTTCCTTCTCCCCAGCCACTTATTCAAAATCTTCCAGAAGGATTACAAAGTGTTCCCAGGCCAGCCAAGACACTTCGTCTCACCAACGTATCCTGGGTCGTCCCCAGGGCCTCATGCCAGTGGGACATACCCGGAACACTACACCAGGGAGGCGTCCAGGGGGCATCCTAATCAGATGCCCGAGCCACCTCATCTGGCTCCTCTCGACATGAGGGAGAAGCGGCTCGACTTTGAGCCCCTACCCGATGATTGGAGAAGCGGCTCGACTTTGAGCCCCTCCCGGATGTTACGAGCCTCTCACCTTATCTGTAAGGGAGAGCCCGGACACCCTGCGGAGGGAACTAATTTCGGCCGCTTGTAGCTCGGATCTCGTTCTTTTCGGGCACAGTGAAGCGGAAGAAACAGGGCCAGTTCAACTAATAACCCTGAAATTGCAAACCCTCCAAGCTCATTTATGTGAGCAGGATGGGAGCATTTCAGCTCCCTAGTTGAGAACAGAGATGAAAATCGCAGAGTCGACAGGACTATTTGCCCTACATGCTTCAAAAAATTTTCCCCAAGTCACATCAAACATGTTAATTAACGTACTTTCAAAGACACCATCCTGAAATTAATTTAACTAAGGCATGGAAAGAAATATTCTAATATCATGTTTATAATTCATGTTTTAGTATAATACATGATTGCAATACATATATTACCATAAATATAATTATTTTCTTGAATGAAAAATTGAGTTGCACAGTGGGCGCCACTATTTGCAAGGGAAAGGGACCATCGGCCTTTAGACAGTTGCAATCGTCGCATAATTGACACACATTGAAATACATTGGAAGATGTATGTTTTTTTTAACACAAAGCGTTGCGGGAGGGCGGGGGTGTTGGAGAGTGTTGTAGCCTGAAAACCAGCGGATCTTGATTGTCGTGCCGCTGCGAACCTCAATGTGCTTGTTTGGGAATTTGGTTGATCTCTCTGCGCCACATTGGGCGTTCTGCCTTATCGAGGGCGTTTCCTTGAACATGTGCTCGCCTCATCTGACAATTTGTAGACGAAACATTATGCCTTCTGGAACCACGTCTAACTCTCGGTGCAGTTAACCTAATGTGATTTGGGTGAATTTGATTGGAACACAGGCGGACATTCTGAGCTCCGTTGACGTGTGTGCCGGATGTCATCATATTTCATTCATAACTATGACAGCAGCATGAACATCGAGCACACTGAATCATTGCAAACAACATTCTTCTTCTTGTTGTTGTTACGATTAGGGCGCCATGGTGTTACTTTCGTCTCACGATGCAGAGGCCTTGGGTTCGAATCTGGGCTGCGGCCTTCCTGTGTGCAGTTTACATGTTCTCCCCGTGCCAGTGTGGGATTTTTTTCCGGGTGCTCAATTTTTCTCCCATATTCCAAAAATATGCGCGGTAGGTTTATTGAACGCTCTAAATTGTCCAGAAGTGTGATTGTGAGCCTGAATGGTTATTGTTTGTCTATTTGTGCCCTGCGATTGGCTGGCAACCATTTCAGGGTGTACCCCACTTACTACCCAAAGATGGCTGTGGTAAGATTCAGCACACCCGTGACCCTTGTGAGGATAAGCGGCTCGGATAATGGATTATTATTATTATTATTCTTGTTGATATTATTATCTTCTTTATGATATATTTTTAACATCAGCCCACTGGCCAAGGCACACTTAGGAGGGCAGGGCGGGAGTTGTTAGTCACACCCGCACATGTCCGATCTGGGCAAAGGCAGTGGTCAAGTGCCCTCTTCACAGATCTGTGATCGCCCGAGTCAACTTAATATCATCCACCTGTGGATTTCTGCTTGTCGTTCCCCGTAAATGTACTTTGTGCGCCTTGATCTGCCGCAGGACAAATCAGATTAATTGTCTGCCATGTCAAGGACAATCAGTACACTTCTTGCGCTGGGACCTTTTTTTTTAAGACTTCCCCAGACTGCCAAAATACCAAAAGTTAGTCTAGCCTGCCCCTGCGCATTTTTACACCCCAACACATGCCAGGCAAAAATTGAGCTTTAGGTCTGAACCAAAATGATCTAATTTCACTTCATTGGTCCAAAAGCCATTTGTTTACTACCAGTAACCGAAATGTGATCATCTCTCGATGTCACTGATGTATCGTGAGAGGCCAGACAATTAAATGCCATTGAAATTTTTTCTCTTGTATATAACACGTGCCTTGAAAGGGGTGATGAAGCATGTTCTTGATTTTCTTTTTCCTCCTGCGCCAATGCAACTAATAGCTAAGAACACATCCCAGTAATGGAATTAATAAGGGGGGTCTTGCCTGCTCTTGTTCATCGCCAAACATTTTGGTCAATGCTTGGCCTGTGTCTTTTTCTTTTGTTGTTGTCTTTGTCGTTGGAAGAGATACAAATGTTCGCCAAAGTGTGCAAGTGGTCATCACACCTGCCTAATAGTTCGAAGATTTAGGGTTCGAATCTGGGCTCTGCGTGGACTTTACAAATTCTTTCCATGCTTGCAAGCTTCTTCTGCACGGGTGCACTGGCTTCCTCCCACATTTTAATTGAATACTCTAAAATTGTCCCGAGGTGTGAATGGTTGCTTGTGGAGATGTACCCGGTGAGTGGCCGCCAATCAGTTTGGGGTTTACCCCGCCTACTGGCCAAATCAGCTGCGATAGGCTGCGGTGCACCTGCAACCTTACGAGGAGAAGCGGTCCTGAAAATGGATAGATGGTCATGATATCGCCATTTGATAGTCCATCGATAGTTCTCATTCTGTGTTTATCACCATCTTTGAAAATCAATTCCTAGTAAAGTATGAGTGAATGTAGTGTGTGTGCTCATTCTTTT
Organism: Hippocampus comes; assembly: GCF_001891065.2. NCBI lineage: Eukaryota > Metazoa > Chordata > Actinopteri > Syngnathiformes > Syngnathidae > Hippocampus > Hippocampus comes. The sequence continues at coordinate 223,843 of NW_017805149.1, read as the reverse complement.
TCAATTCGGCGGGTTACAGCTGTCATTTTCATTGACTACACCGTTTTCCTTTTTTCAATTTACAAGATTAAAAGATTGAATACGCGACGTATTTTGAAATCGTTTCCCCACAATGAAATAACAGCTGGCGCATCACGCTTCACTTCACGGATGTTGGAAATCGCATTAGAGATGTTGAAAATGTCATCCCTTGGAAATATGCATTTTCTTCGTCCCGATTTAACAGACCTCCTGTAAAATTAAGCAAAGCTTCTGTGTACAAAGGGTGGTGGGCAAGGTGGGAAGCGCACAAGTGCTGCGAATTGGAGGATTATCGATTAGCTGCAAGGAAGGAAACAAAGCAACACAAATTGCAAGCCTAACCAGAGTAGAAGGGAAACAGGTGCAAAGGGGGAGTCGCCATTGACACCATCTCAGGAAGACGCACAAATCTGCGAACGTGACTGTGAAGGGAACACGGCCGACTGAGTTTTGACACGTGACAATCATGAGAAATGGAGAGTAAATGCGATATTATCATCCTCTTTGACGAGGACCCGCAATATATCTCGGATATATGCGCCGCGGCGTGAGGCCCGAAGTCCCGGTCAGGTGCTCTAAATGTCAGCATGAGAAATGGAGAGTAAATGCGATATTATCATCCTTTTTGACGAGGACCCGGAATATATCTCCGATATATGCGCCGCGGTGTGAGGCCTGAAGTTCCGGTCCGTGCTCTAAATGTCAGAAGTACGGGCATCGGCGGCCGTTTGCAGAGGCAAGCAAAGATGTGGGAGATGTGCTGGGGAACACGAATATGGGGGAAAGGCACTGAAGGAGCTCAACGAAATTGCTGTTAACTGTGGAGGGGAACATACTGGAGCTCTGCTCACTGGGGTTGTGAGGCCAAAAAGAAAGCCGAGGCGCTGCAGCGGATTAAAATGTCAGAGGGTGTAACGTTCACTTAAGCCGTCAACAAAGTAAATTGGCAAACGGAACAAATAAATAGCAAAGGCGCCAACAAACAAGTCAACAAGGCATGGGGAGCCATGCTGCAAATTAATGATAAATATTTCAAAATGAGCTTATATTGTTTATATATAGGAGCGGCTCATGAAATGTTAAGCGGACACGGAGAGGAAATTAGAGAAAAATGAAAATAACAGTGAAGGCAGCATTTGGAATCTTTTAATCGGGATCATGCGAGTAAATACAGCGATGCCTTGAGATGCGAGTTTAATTCCTTCCGTGACCACGCTGGCAACTCAAAACACTCACAAATCGTCATTCCCCGTTGCAATAAATGTCGTGACTCTTTGCCGTGAGCTTCCCCCCAAAAAAACGTTTGAAATGTTTGTCATGTGATATTAAACTGACGGGGCGGTCGGCGACCAGTTAGCACACGGTGTCAAACTCAAGGCCCGGGGGCCAGATCTGGCCCGCCAGGTCATTTTATGTGGCCCGCGAAAGCAAATCATGTCTGTCAACTTGTTAAAATATGTCCCAAAATGTCAAATTGTCATGTGTAATAAATAACGTTGAGATTTTGCAATAATTTTGATCCACAGTTTACACTCACTTGAACAATAATTGAACAAACTGTTATAATTGACTGATTTCAAAACTAGTAATCTGTTAATTTGTTGTAGACGTGTAGCCTTGTGAGGATCAGCGGATTAGACAACGGGTGGATGGATGGAATTCAACTTGGGGTGCACCGATCACAAGAGCAACATACACCTTCAATGTTCCAATCATGTTTTATTGTGAAACATTGAACAATAGACGGCACTTTGTGTGCAGCGATTTGGCTGTTTGAAAGTGCTCTATAAATACATTTGAGTTGAGTTGAGTTGAGCTGTGAAACAATACATACAAAAGGTAATCTGTTAATTTGTTGTAGACGTGTAGCCTTGTGAGGATCAGCGGATTAGACAACGGGTGGATGGATGGAATTCAACTTGGGGTGCACCGATCACAAGAGCAACATACGCCCTCAATGTTCCAATCATGTTTTACTGTGAAACATTGAACAATAGACAGCACTTTGTGTGCAGCGATGGCTGTTTGAAAGTGCTCTAAAATACATTTGACTTGAGTTGAGTTGAGCTGTGAAACTACACATACAAAAGTCATTGTTCTGCTCCATTCAAAAAAAAAAAAAAAAAAAAGCTCTTTCAAACCCCGACAATCAAAAATGAGAACAAGGACTCGGTCGTTGGCTTCACATTTGCTTTCGTGCATCGCGTCACCAACAGCTCTGGCGACCTGTAGTTAAGGAGTGATCTTCCACCCCTGTTTCATGCTGCGATGACCTAATTTCTGAGGCAACCACCGTTCTCCCATCTCTCATGTCGTTTGGTAATCTTCACGGATGTCCCCGTGCGGGAGCGTGTTAGCCGCAGATGTTGAAAACGTTATCGAAGAACTCGACGGCAGTGCGAGAATGTTCAGTTAGAGGCAGAAATTATGCTTACACCGCTGATGTTTTATTCATTGCCGTACCCATCATTAATTTAATTAATAACAACCGACTCGTCTTGCCGCATGCAGAAAATGGTCATCGTCTCTAAGCTTTAATTGCTACTGCACTGCACAAGGTTTGTCGGCGCCGTCTCTGACGGTGGCAAAAGTAATCACGGTCTCAAACCGAAGGATAAAGCAAAGACGTTGGTAAAAGTAGAAGGACTGAGTCCACTCCGGTACTCAAGTGAAAGTAAAAAAGCGCGTCGACCTCACTGTGTAGAGGTCGTGGGTTCGATCCCGGCTCTGGACTTCCTGTGTGGAGTTTGCATGTTCTCCCCGGGCCTGTGTGGGTTTTCTCCGGGTACTCCGGTTTCCTCCCACATTCCAAAAACATGCATGGCAGGCTGATTGAACACACTAAATTGTCCCTTGGTGTGAGTGTGAGTGCGGATGGTTGTTTGTCTCTGTGTGCTCGGCGACTGGCTGGCAACCGGTTCAGGGTGTCCCCCGCCTACTGCCCGAAGACGGCTGGGATAGGTTCCGGCACCCCCCGCTACCCCTGTGAGGATAAAGCGGATCGGAAAATGTATTTAGATGAATGTGAACGTAACTGGTTGTTCGTCTCCAAGTGCCCTGTGAATGTCTGGCGACCGGCCGTGTGTTAGGTTCTAACTAGCGAGCGACCATAATGAGGACAAACAGTCTTCAAAATGCAGGATGAAGTTTTCCAATGTCGTCAAGAATTTCCATTTCCTTTGAGCTTGAGAGGATAGCGCACGGACGCGGCAGTTCATTTCCTCCAAGATCACCAAAATCTTCAAAGCCTTCCCTTTTCAGTCATTTTACTCGGAACACTTGAGGGCGGGCAGGAACTCGGGAGACCCAAATGTTTGTGTGCAAGCTCTTCAAAAGTCGATTTTTCGTAAATGTGTGTAATTGGTGTCACAAGACGTACAAGTCGATGTACGATGGAATATTGAATGTGACTTTAAAGGGACACGTGATGGAAAATTGGTGGCGACCATCTGACCCTGGAACAGATTCATTTGATTTCCTTTTGATTCATTTTCTAGGGAAACGTGTTCAATGTCAGGTGTGCCACTGTCGTTGATACTTTTTGGGTTTTTCTAATCAAATAACCCTTTTAATTCTGTGACTGAAGAGAAAATATGTCCAAGTAACATTGATGGAGCTCATGATAGTATGGGAGAGAAACCTTATGAGAACATCATAATAAACATAATATTAAAGCATGCACACGCGAGCCACTCAGGGCAGCGCTGGCGTCACGCTGTGAAATATGGATTGGCGATGCTATGATGTGCTCTGCTGGAGTGGAGCAGAGGCGGGGGGGTTGGGGGGGGGGGGGGGGGGGGGGGGGGGGGCACGGAGTATTTGTGCCTCTGTGTCTTATCGAGAGAGAGGCCGCAGGCTAAAATCTGACCCTCCTTGATGATGACTGTTTCTGAAAAGTCCATACGTTAAAAATTCTGATTCTGATTTGTCTTCAAAGTAGGAATTGCATCCACCTTAAAAAAAAAAAAAAAACAGAAATGTGTGAAATGTGAAACTGAGATGCCCGGAGATAAAATGAACTGAGTTTTATCATGATTAATATATAACAGCGTGGCGTTCCCATCCCCCCTCGTATTTTCTTTTCTCTGCATGATCTCGCCTTGGATCTTCTTGCAGAGAGAAAATTATATATTTCAGTATCGATAAGTGTTTTGGGGCTCAGGAAAAAAAAAAGTTAAAGCCTTCCTGTGGTGTAGGAGCCGCGCAGTCTTTTTATGAGTTCAAATCAGTTGCGGAATGGCGATGCTCATTACAGTTTCTGATTGGAGATTACAATAATATGATTCATGGTGCACTCTGTTCTTAACGTGAATGCAATTTGGATTTTGTGTTCTGCTCCCTTCCCCCAGCGTTAGCACAAAAATGTAAATGTGCCACAATGTCAGTGAATTTCAAAGTAAAACCTTGAAGTATGTCGGCTCCCTCTAGTGGTACACGAAAGAGTCAAATTACTGTTACATTGTTGGGGGTTTTAGATTCAACACATTTGGGTATAATCTTTAAGAAGGTGGGTATTTTTTGTTTTTAAAACATTTATTTTGGACGTCACTTGACGTGACCGAGCAAGATGATATGATTTAATGGATGACTTGCTTCACCCAAGTAATGACTGCGCTCGATTTGCTTGAAAAGTTTTGATTTAGAAATGAATCCGAAACATGGCGACCACAGATACAGACGATTCCCGTATCATGTGGTGACTGACAAATAAATCTTCGCTTCATGCTTGGGCTCCTCATTTACTCTATGCCCCAGTCTCAGTTGTTCAGTCAAGCTAATCTGCAGCAGCAGCAGCAGCAGCAGCAGGCAAGCAGCGGGCAGCTTTTTTTCACTGGTCCAATGATGCATGGCAGAGTGACAAGCAGGACATAATCTTTCTCAGGAGGTGCTGAAGGCCCAACTGGATGGAGGCTAAATGGAGAAACATTCAACAGCAAATAAAGCAGCACTCTCTCTTTTGGGACGTTCAATTCAAACGTTGGTGTGGCTGTAGGAATTTACGACAAGCAAGTAAACAACAACACTTGTGTCGCCATTTGAGCCCCCCGCCCCACAAAAAAAAAAAAAAAAAATCAACTAATGACATCATCTCATATACATAAACCTCAACTATTGCGCATAACAACACTGGGCCACATGAACATTTTTTTTTCCAGGAACAGAACTGCAGGTCCCTTGAAATTCTGGTGAAAATGTGAATTTCAGGAGGCATTGTTCATAGCAAAATGATTCTTCAATCTGGAGCGCAGTTTTAATTTTGCTGACGGCTAATTTAATTGACCAAACTGCCTCGTCCACTGTCTGAACCAGAAGAATTAAACTGTCTTAAAATATTTTGGTCCCTTTCATTCCGCGTCATGTAACTACGCAGTATTGTGTGAATGCAGAGATTAAACTGCGGTAACAAAAAAAGCCTTCAACGTCTCACAAATGACCTTTTCTCAATGGACTGGAACTCAATGACAAAAGTGGACAAAAAAACCCAAAACGTGGCTCATTTGACATGAGGGAACTCTTCATTCCACCAGGAATGTATCATCTGCAATTCCCGAGGCTATTATGCGGCGCAACAACAGGATGATGTTTATGCCGCGTGGCAATTACGGTGCCATGTTTGTCCAATGTATCAGCATGCGCTTGCGTAGCTGCATGCGCACTGAAATATGAAAAATGAACACCCAAGGGAAAGTCTCTGAAGGCCGTTATTAAAAAGCAGTGTACATATATGATCCAAGCGGATCCCGTTTCTGACATACATGTTTCATCACAGCCCGCGTGTCTCAGCGTGTTACATGCGTGCGGGCGTGCTGTCAACTGACATTGACTTCACAGCCTGTAAAAATAATTCAGATGGGGAAGTACGACTTCTTTCGCTGACCTTCTTTTTAACCAGCATTTAAGATCCGTTCTTTCATCTATTTCATTATTCGTCATTGTTGAATTGATGGCAGCTGTTCCACACGTGCTGTTTACATATGCAAAAAAAAAAAAAAACACGGATCCTGTGAAGTCAATTCAGAAACCGTTATACAGTACTTATCAATCATCTTTAAACATGCCAGACACGATGGGAATGCTTGGGTGCATATTTAAAGCTCTGGGAAGTTGTCAGTAGCCTCACAGTATCTTCATTTGTTCGCGTTGATCATTTATGGCTGAATTGCATCCAACTACTGTATCCGCTGTATTAAAATTCTCTTCCAAATTGGGTGTGAATGCTGCGGGATGCTGTTGGGAATATGAATGAAAGGAAGTGATAGACAACAATAGCACAAGGGAGAGAGAGAGAGAGAAAAAAAAGAGTCTGTTCTTTGTCTTTTTGGGAGGCAAAGAACAAACCAACGGGGGAGGGAAAAACACGTCAGAGCGACTTGTGATGCAATATAGTGGTGAACTTTGCTGAGCGGTAATTGGAAGCATTCAGCAAATCGCTGACTGCATCATTTGCATACCGAAGTTGGACAGTCAGTTTGACTTTTAGAGAGTTGCAGATGTTTTTTTTTTTTTTTTTTGTTCCCGCCGACTTTGCACAGTAAAGCTAATGCATGCATGACTTTCTTTCTTCTCGCGGAGGTGGAGGAATTGCTGACAAAAGCTTTCGTACGAATGCAATTTTATTTGTCTCTGAGACTCTTTTGCACCTAATCTGTGAGTCGTAGCGGCATTTGTCAAATGTGTAATACGCACATGCTCACCAAAAACATAAAAATAAAAAATGTAAATATAATACGGTAATTATTTCCACAATCAATGTTACTTCGGGAAAGCCTCACCGAAAACGACAGTTGGACAAACATGAACAAAACCAGTACAATATGCCTGTATGCACTACTGAATAATTCTCCGGAATATTAACAAATATAATGGGGGAAAAAAAGTAAGTCGATGTTCATCAGAATAGTCAGCAAGCTTCCTCTGCCAACACGCATTACCCTCTGCTCGCCCTCTCCAGCTGAGTTTGTTCGGCACTTTTAAAGCAGTCACTGAATGTTATCATGGAAAACCAGCCCCATTGTTAAATTGCTTGGAATATCTTGACTCAGCATGTTCCAGACGAAAAGAAAAAAAGCGATTTTGGAATATCTTGACTCAGCATGTTCCAGACGAAAAAAAAAAAGAAAAAAAGCGATCGCTGTGTATCGCTACTTCCTTTACTTCAAAGCACCAAGTGAGTACATTTCTTGTTCAGTGGGGCTTTTAATGTCAGCCATGCGCTCGTTTATTTGAGCTTTCCTTGTCGATTTTGCTTTTAGCTGAAGAATAACCTCGGCCATCACACCGTGATTCATAAATGCCGCAAAAATCAATTGAGCCTGCTGAGTCTGTGCCGGTTTCAACGTCTGGTGACCCATTGCACATATTAGAAAAAACTCTTTCCTATTTTCACGATTAGATATTGCGCTAGTCTTCACTGTTTATGTGCCATTGTGCATGTCACTAATGTCCATCGATCGGTCGGTCAATCTTTATCTATCTAGCTAGCTAGCTATAGCTGGATAGCTAGCTATTCGAGCTCCTATTGGCTGGTTTCCTTGGAAAAGTATGTGATCAGCATATGTCGATCAATGGCTTTAATTGCCAACCCTCCCCCCCAAAAAAAAATAATTATAGCGTTCCTTCCCCCTTTTCATGAATACTTCACGTTACAGACCAAACCAGCCACTGAATCATAATGTATGTTTGTACATTTTCTTCACTGTCAACTTGGAATAAAGCCCTTGTTTTGTATCATAAAAGGATGGAAATTTCGATTTAAAAAAAAAATCTGATTAATCAATTAAATGAAAAATAGTTGATGGATGAACTGATTATTAAAATAATCTTTCGTGAGTAGCTCTAAAATTGACAAGAATGCTTCACAGTCATCGATGTACAGTATCACTTCATAATAATTCCTTGACACCAAATTAGTATTTTCCTATTCACCAGGGATTTGGAGCCATCTTCTGGCATTTTAGAGTACTACAGAAAGAGCACAAATCGTTTTTCAGTAAATGGCTGAGTATACAGAGGGTTCACAAAAGAAAACAAAAAAAATTACAAGAGGTAAATTAGTGAATATAGCGAACTGAGGTTTGCGGGTTTTGTGAGATTTTTCATTGACAACAATCACAGCTGAGGTCGGCATCTTTCTGGTTTCACTCTCGGTTGATTTACATATTTTCTTGGAAAAAAACGTGTTCCGGTCTTTCTATTCAACTGACGTTATTGGCTTCTTCTCTTGCCGCTCTCCTCCAGGATCTTCATTCAACAAATCCAGCGACCCGTTCGCCAACACGACGTGCAACGCATCTACAAACGATTCCACGTTCTGCTCCCCGGCGGACGACGGCTCGGGAGCTGCAAGTTCGTACAAGGCGGTCGAGATGTTTTTCATCGCCCTGGTCACTGGCTCGCTGAGTCTCGTGACCGTCACGGGGAACATTTTAGTCATGCTGTCCATCAAAGTCAACCGCCACTTGCAAACTGTCAACAACTATTTCTTGTTCTCGTTGGCATGCGCTGACCTGATCATCGGTGTGTTCAGCATGAATTTATACACGGTTTACATCATCGTTGGATACTGGCCCATCGGTCCTGTGGTCTGCGACTTGTGGCTCGCTTTAGATTACGTGGTGTCCAACGCATCAGTGATGAACTTGTTGATTATCAGTTTTGATCGCTACTTCTGCGTCACCAAGCCCCTCACGTACCCGGCGAGAAGGACCACAAAGATGGCGGGCTTGATGATTGCAGCTGCCTGGATCTTATCCTTCATCCTTTGGGCCCCCGCCATCTTGTTCTGGCAATTCATCGTTGGGCAGAGGACAGTACCACCTGGAGAGTGTTACATTCAGGTACACACCAAAAACTTTTTCTTTGGGGGGGGTTGGAGTCCATGAAATCTCCTCGAACAAAATCTGTACATCACAATTCCAAACCAGCATGATCGCAAAATGCAGATGTTGAAGTTCCCGGGAGGATGTGAAAGAAATGTTTAAGAGGAATTCTTGGCAAATTATTTTGCAGACACACATCCAATCCACACACCTGTACAAATCAAGGTTAGAGTCCTCATTAGTCCTAGAAACATGTTGCTGTACAAGAAGACCATGAAAGAAGGTTTTCTTGGAATAAAATTGCAATAACACAAGAAAAAGGCAGACACTTGTAAATGTAGAAAGGAAATGAGCAATGGAATTTTTCTCAAAAATATCAAAATGTATTACTGGTACAACGGTAAAGGTACTTATTTCCCCGAAAATGAATCGCAACTTCTTTGCTTTTCTCCGCTTTGTGAAGTCGGGGTCATGGGGAAATTAAATGATGTTAGCCATGCTAGTTAGCTAGCTGCCTTGGCAGAGAGTCTGGAGAACATTTTTCACCAATTGTAGACACGCTAACTCTCAGAGCTGGTTGCAACCATTCATTTCAAGGTAGCGCTATTGTGATCTATTAGCTTGAATTTGTCCAAGAGTAATGGCTGGCGCTCTCATCAATACCATCTTACTGAACTTCGTGTAAGTGACCAAATATGGGTTAGGGGTGTTGAAGTCCACCTAAAAAATTGCAGCCTCCAACAAGATATCAAAGGCATGACGGAATCCCTTATGAGTTCAATATAGTATCGAGCTAGCGACCAGAGGTGGAACGTTGCTAGCTAAGAACAGAGTGTGAAGTTGAACACAGACGCTCACTTTCCATGGACAAATTAAAAGCAGTTGTTGCGGTCACAGTGAAGTCACCGGCTATCATATTGTGTCAATTGAGCAAACCGCATCGGTTGGACGCAAGATTTTGTAATAGATGTTAGTTCTGGAGCACTCCATTGAGCTGTCACGGCTATTTGGCTATAAACCTTTTCCAGGAAAAAAAAAAAAAAAGTAAAGTTTATTATGTATCCACAAGCTGAACACTATGTCTTTGTGTCTTTTTACAGTTCCTGTCGAACCCTGCGGTGACGTTTGGCACAGCGATAGCGGCATTCTATCTCCCGGTCATAATCATGACCGTGCTGTACATTCACATTTCACTGGCATCCAGGAGCAGGATCTCCAAACATAAACCCGACAAGAAGGAGAAGAAAGGCTCAAAGTAAAATTTTAAATTTGATGAAAAATATAAGAATATCGGTCTGAGATTATTCATCCAACGTCATCTTTTCCAGACCACCCAGCATGACGAAGAGCCACATGCTAAAACAGAACAACAACAACGAAACCAGTCCTCAGAGCAGCGCCCACATGACTCCCAAGCTCAGTTTAGCCTCGACCACCACCGTTGATGAGGCTGTGAAGAACGGCAGGGTGGCTGCAGCCAAACCAGATGGACCGCAGCCAACGGCCCAACCCAGTCCGGCGCTCACGACGCAGGTTTGTCTGTCTTGTCCATCTAGCTACATTCGCTTACAAACGTTTGGACGCCATTTGCATTTTTGCCAATATTTTATTAGATCTTTTTATCTGACAACATGGAAGAAATGACGCTTGGCCACTATGTAAAGTCATTGCTAGTGACGTGTGCGCGGCTCAACTACAGAATACTTGATTAATTGTTAATTGGGTGTTTCTGGACATTTCATTTGGTCCAAACGAGTAAAAAGGTTGAATTGTCCTGTACCTGTCAGAAGAAGGCTCAAGGATCAGGACAGCTGAACGATATGGCAAGAAGTCAAAATGTTTTCTTTGAACAATTCTCTCCCACGTGAAGAAAGATTTTCTGAACTACTTCTTGCCCATCGTCCTTTTATTGAATGCCAAATGTTTGACTGCCACTGACACGCCGTTAGTTCAAACAGCAGAGCGTGCGAGTGGGTCAGTGAATGCTTGAACTCACTCAGACATCTTTGTCGGCTTGTGCAGTCGAAATCCGTCCGTCGAGCTCGCTGGCTATCTGTCCGTCTCTCACATTTAGGAGGAAAAGGAGAGCTCCAATGATTCGTCCACAGCTTTTATACCCGCAACAGAACCAAAGGCCATTCATGATGTGATACCCGAGGTAAGCGTTTCAGCTTTTTTTTCCTTGAAGAATAGCAAATCTGTAGAAGGTTGGTCGTGATTTACTCCCAAAAGACAAGCTCGATGAGAACCATTTGTATTTATTTATTTGTTTTGTTTTTTTTATTCATTTATTTATTTTTCTTGCCAGGCTCCGACTAATTCCAACCCAGTTCCGGCAAGTCTGACAAATCCTTCCATATCCAAAATCAATGCCAGCTCAAGGTGGTCCAAGATAAAGATCGTAACCAAGCAGGCGGGGGACGAATGCATCACGGCCATCGAGATCGTTCCGCCCGTGGAGGGAGCCGAGAGGCATTCCATCCCAATCAGCCGCCCCAGGACGGTCGCCAGGAAGTTTGCAAGCATCGCTCGGAGCCAAGTGAAGCGAAAACGACAAATGGCCGCCAGAGAAAATTTTTTTTGGGGGGGGGGGGGGACTTAAATGACAGCATTTGAAATAGCACTGAACACCGGTGAGGTAAAATATTTTCCAGCCGTGTCATCTTGCATAGTAGAACAGAGCCAAAGGGAGACAGTAGCAAAATGATCGCAGGCTTTGAGTATTCACGCTACCGGCACACAAGTAATAATGTTCATATTTTGCGAGCACACCGTTGGCCGTAGGCCATTGTCAAGGGAAAAATGGTAACCTTTTAGGAGAAAGGAATCAGGACAAGCACTTAGAAAAATAATGAGAGATATAATTTAATCAAAATGTGCACGGAAGAAGACAGTTCAATTACAAGCTTATGGCTTGCCGGAGAAGCGTCTGACTCAATCCCCGTCGGAGAGGTCGGATATGCAGACGTGAAAAGGGAGTTATCGTTGCAGGGAGAGGAGCAAGTTCTGCTTTCTTTTCCTCGTACTAAAACAAAACATGATATGTGGTCATGATTTAACATACCTTCTATCCATGCAAAGGCGTATATTTTTCTTTGAACCGTCCAGTCATTTTCTTCCTTATACGGCTCCAGAGACTTTGCACCTCTGATCTGGAGTCTGATCCCAACACCTTTTCAACCGGCTGAGAAAGGCCTTAAGAGACGAATGAGGGTCAAAACTTCATGAGGCCTTCAGGACCACCTTGTCAGGACAAGCTCTATGAAGGCGATGGCCTCTCCTCAATTTAGGCTGAAGAATTGGACTTGACTTCCTTCTGTCCATTTGGCCATGTCGTCAATATGCACGCGATGATATGTAAACAGTGCGAGCCGAGCGATGCGTTCTACTTCCCGCTTATTTTGTCACTTCCATTTCTTGTCTCCTGCGCGGATTCACTCGCAAACAATGAGTCGGAGTGATCGTCGCCCACAGCCAAAACCGATTCAGCTCGGGTAAAAGCCTTCGACCGACGGCGCTCGCTAACACTCAACCCGTCTGCCTGACGTTCGATGAGGGCTTTGTATCTCGAGACCTTTCCGCTCTCAATTCGCTGCCGATCGGCTGGTGACCAGTCCAGGGTGCGCACTGGCTCTTGCCCAGAGTTAGCTGGGATAGGCGCTCGTCCGTGACACGTAATGAGGATATGCAGTCGAGAAAATGGATGGATGGGAGGGGAAATAAAATGTTCAATCAGTCGATCAAGTAAAAGTACAGATACCAGTGCAAAAAAAAAAAATACAGAAACAAAAAAAAACAACTATGGTACTCTGGTAAAAGAACTGAGTCAACCCCTTCACTTAAAAAAGAAAACAAAACACGTCATCTATTCTTAAAAAAAAAAAATTCTTATATGGGCCGCAATGCGGTGGAGAAACGAAAGGTTTAAAGACACTTTTTTTTTTTACTTTGGATCTTATGAAAAGTATATTTAAAGTTTTATGTGGTACTCTGTAAAAAAAAAAAAAAAAAAGCAGCTTTTGAATGAACAAAACTTTCTCGGGTCTTCTCCTTACTTTCCTCGAGCCTATTAAATGAAAACAACAGCGGTCGCCTGGGGAGTCGAAATGATTGAAAGCCTTCTTTGCTCTTCGCTCACATTTTATGTCATTATTTTTTGCTCTCCCGTTAGGTGACCAAGACCATCTTTGCCATCTTGCTGGCTTTCATCATTACTTGGACCCCGTATAATGTGATGGTGTTGATCTCCACCTTCTGCCAGTCGTGCGTTCCCGACACCGTGTGGGCCATCGGTTACTGGCTGTGCTACGTCAACTCCACCATCAACCCGGCTTGCTACGCCCTTTGCAATGCCACGTTCAAAAAGACTTTTAAGAACCTGCTGCTGTGCCAATACAAGAACATTGGCACGAGATGAGTGGGCAGGATTGAGGCTACAGGGAGGGGGGGAAAAAAAAGAGAGAGCGGCTCGGGATGGATGGATGGATGGATGGATGGATGGATGGATGGAGGTATTTCAAAGAAGAGCCGCTGAAGACATTTGCAGTGGAGAAGCACATGCGATTTATGTTGCAAATAAAGGAAAACGGTGCCTGCAAGTCCTCCAGTCCCCCCCCCCCCCATCAAATGGACAACATCTCCGGCAGCAGAAAAAATGATCAAATGTGCTATTGGGGGGCGGGGGGGGGGGGCAGGAAGGACAATGAGTGACATCGGTGAACTGGTGGAGGGATACATTTGAATGACAATCCTGATCAATGAGTGAAAAATGCTGAGAGGTAAGACATGCCAAATGGGGAGGTGGGGGGGGGGGGCGCTTGTGGTTGCGTCAATGTATAAATGATCGTGTGGAACGGGATTGATTTGTGTACAGTGGACGGATGGGATCGATGACGACGAGATAATCACATGAGCTGACCAAAGATGTTACGAAGGTTCCCACAATTCGTTTTTTTTTTTTTTGTTTGAGATTTCACTCGATTGTCAGAGATGAGTCACAGATTCTAGTTAACAATCAGTTTTTCTCATGTCTTTATTCGGCTCAAGCCAACTTGGTGGGTGTGAGAGTGGATTGTGGACGACAAAGATGAATTCGATTCTTTTGGGTGATCGGGATGCATAAAGCCTCTCGCCTTAAATTTTAGGTCGGAGAGCGTCCGGCTTCGATGTGACTCCAAACTTGGATAGAAAATGGATCAATGGATGATGGATCCACCAGATTCTAGTTTTCCTGATTACAGCATATTCTGATTCATCAGTTTCGGTAACAAAAAGGGATTCGTTCCATTTCAAGACCCTGTAACGTCAATTCCACATTTACACGTACTTTGAAGATAATTGCCGGAAAACGTGCAAATCCGGAGAGTTACGTAGCGCTAAACCGTAAGCCTCGAAAAATACATCTTCCCCTCAGCATGCATGTCATGGAGGGAAAGTCAGAAGAACAAAGAAGGAGCGAAATATGATTTAAAAAGTCTGACTTGACAGCCAGCGTGCGGCGAGGGGCTTCGGGCTAGCGCGGCTGCTTTAGAGCGCCACGTTGTGGAATAGCCAACGACGACCCGATGGGACAAACAACAACAGCGTGATTATTTTTTATTTTATTTTTTTTTATGTGTGTGTGCGGAGAGTCGGGTAAACTTTTTTTGTTGAAAAGACAATCATGGTTCCCAATCATGTGGGCAGATTTGAAACTTCTCTGCATATAATGTAAATGAATCAGTCCTGCAATGGCAACGCGACGGCTGCTCAGTCTTGCGAATCTGTTAGTGCTGTAGTTGTTGTTCAATTTATGTTCACCGTTTTGTTTACTTGATGCACAAGTCGAGGTCCAGTAGGTGTCAGGTACGTACCCCAACAGGTTAATTATGAGACTCGATGTTTGTACTTTTTCCGGAGCCAAAATGTACAGAACTGCTTTGAGACGAGTGTCGCATTCGTGACAAACCATTTTACCTCGAAAGTTGTTGTTGTTGTTGTTTTTTTTTTCTTTTTCTGACGGTGAAGCATGCTTTTGTCTCAAACTGGCGTGGTAATTGATTTCCAATGTACAGCGCATGCACTTTTTTTATGATCCGACATTGCATTGTGAATTGTGTTCCTCCTTCTCGTCAAAGTAAACAAAGCATCAATAAAGTCGCTGCAAAAAAAAAAAAAAATTCTCTCAAGGATACATGCCTTCATACACTGTTTTCCAAAGTGATCAACATCGACGCTGATATTCAAAATTTTATTCAACAAAAACCACCACAATGACAACAGTATTCATTGATTTATTTATTTGGGCGGCCCGGTGGTCCAGTGCAGAGGTCATGGGTTCAATCCCGGCTCCGGCCTTCCTGTGTGGAGTTTGCATGTTCTCCCCGGGCCTGCGTGGGTTTTCTCCGGGTACTCCGGTTTCCTCCCACGTTCCAAAAACATGCATGGCAGGCTTATTAACCACTCCAAATTGTGAGTGTGAGTGCGGATGGTTGTTCGTCTCTGAGTGCCCTGCGATTGGCTGGCAACCAGTTCAGGGTGTACTCCGCCTACTGCCCGAAGACAGCTGGGATAGGCTCCAGCACACCCGCACACCAGATTCAAGCGTATTTCACATTCATCCTGAAATTTCACCGGGACGCTAAACTGCGTTTTATCAAAATCCAATGAATGATACTGTCGCGACGATGGAAGCGTGCACTCGTCGATCCTGCGGCTTACGCAGGTCCTCCGCGCTTTCCGTCCGTATGTTTGTGGTGTTTGTGCAGAAGGTAATCCCACCGTCAGCGGTTGGAATCTCCCGAAAAGGCTTACAGAGAAAGTCGACTTCAGTGGCAGGTTTCAAAAGCTTTCATTGACACACCGGCTGGATGGATAAACCCCCAACGCTCGCATCCGCCAGATCACTCACGATGAAGACGGGCTGCATGACTGAGTGAATGCTTCCCTGTTTTGTGTTTTTTTTTTTTAACCGACGAATGTGTTCCCTGCTGCTTTCTCCTCTCTTTGAGGAGTGCGAAGACTTTGGTTCCCTTGTTGTCTTTGGCGGATAAATTGCAAACAAAAGCTGCGCAAGGTGGCACGGCTGCGACACTTGCGGAACACCTTTGACTTCTTTTCGAGTCTCTCACCAAACCAAGTTGCAAATTGAGAACTTTGCCTTCTTTCCAATTAATATGCCGCGACAATGCATCCGTTGATCACATGTTGGGTCCTAACTATACGTTTTTAAATATTTAACCAAAAAATGAACAGTGAGACCCTTTAAAGAAAACTGATAAAACGCAGAATGTGTAAATTCATCAAACAACATCGATATAGTCAGCAAAGCTTTGTGAGTGATGGTTAATTTACTCTTACACACACACACACACACACACACACACACACACACACACAAAATCATTGCAGCTTTTGGGAAAACAATTTTTTAAGATGTTTGTCTTTTATGTCATGCTTTTTATGACTTTTTTTTTTTTTTTTAAGACTGGGCTTTTTGCAGCATGTTAGCCAGCATCACCAAATACGACACGTGCTTTGTGAATACTCCATCGGTGGTCCAAATAGAAATATGTAGAAGAAACAACATTACAGTGGTAATAAACAGCCTTTGTTGCACAAGTGTAGCGTGAGTGTGGCTTTGGTGACTTCTTCCCTGTAGTGCTTTGCTTTCATGTCACCTCATGCTGTAACCATGGTGATGCCAATAGAAGCGACACTACACCCCATTCTGGGGTTGATCCAATGAGGAAGAATTCAGAACATCACAGCCGACCTAGATTGGGAATCGGAATGAACCATATGGACCACTTTGCTGACGATTGTCTATTATTGTACAGTATTTATTGATTTTTCGGGTGGCAAGCAAATCAGGGCCCATAGAAAAAATGGTTTCGAAAAAAGTGTTTTGTCCTAGTGTTACACACACACACACACACACACACACACACACACACACACACACACACACACACACTGTTGGGTTTTTTTCAAACCTTCACTCTTAGTCTTCATTAGCAACTCACTTTGTTAGCCATCATCTCTTAATACCGCACAATATCGTTACGTAATCAATTGCAGCACAAGTTAAGTTGCGATTTTTTTTTTGGGGGGGGGCAGGAATTTGGCACAAGGAAACAGAAACAAAGTCACAGTATGGGGGTTCAGTCTCTCTGGCCCTGTGTGAGAGTGAGTGAGGAATTTCCATCTCGGGGTCGGGGGGAGGGGGGGGGGTTGAAGACAGGAAGGAAGGCGCAATCTTATTTGGCCTCATCACTAATCGGTACATCGAAATGTGCCTACTCTGCGCGCAAATGCAACGTACACGCAAAATCACGGTCAGATTTATGACACATGCGCACCAGACGATTTTCTTTTCACCGCCCTGCATATGTTAATACAGTAAATCAAATTAAATTCTGATTGACGGGGTGACGCCCACAATTTGTAGTCTGCATCAAGAGGCGTCGAAATGAGATCAGCGAGGAGGTTTGCAGTTTGCATCAAATGCCCCCCCCCACCCCTAAATTAAAAGGAGCACATTCGCAACAACGGAAATTGAGGGTATCGTGACAGAGGTGAAGCCACACCATGAGGTTTTTTTGACACCTTCAGGCACCTTGACGGGGCCCGTCGTCTCACTTTCCATTCTTCTGGCTCAAAACATCACTTTGTCGCCTTCTTGCTGACGTTGCAGCCTTGTTGGCGCGCGGTGGCCATCCACCAAAGATGCAGAGCTTCATCCATTTGGACCATACCAAGTAGGACAGCGTTCTATGAGAATTTCTCTTCATTTATTTCTGAGAGCACTTTGGAGGTGTCTGCATCTCGAGGTCCTCACGACTTCAGAGACACCAGCAGCTTCTAAAACCTGTTTGCTGCTCACCAGGGATTTTTTTTTTTTTTTTTTTGTGAACGATGTATTAATCCCTAATGCTCCGCGATTGCAACAAACCCTTTTACTTGCTTTTATATAACAGTGTGATGTCCTCTCCAGGTGTCCAGTCTTTCAATTCCTTTTGTAGGGCATCAAGTGTACTCAAGTGTGCTTTTCATCAACGGGATAGATGCTTCCTATTTCTTCATTGTGCATCAAAACTGTGGCTCGCTTAATGACTCAGAATAGCCTCCTGAGGTCATTTCCATTTAATTAGGCTCCCCTGGGACGCTAGTGTTGAAACCTGTTGGAGATTTTGTGGATATGAGTGATCTAAGCAGAGGAGAAACAAGGAAAAGACGTAAGGGGGGAAAAAAAATCCTCAAAGGTTTATTTGACATTAAGTAAATCGTGATTTGGAACACAGTCTACGTAGGCTGTATACTATAAATTCTATCTCGTAAGTAAAATAAATGATTGGATTATTTTTGCAATCTACTCAAAATAAAATAAGGCGTACTTTTTTTTTTTCTTCGTTTCTAATTTGCTCTGCTCTCGAGTCAAGAGTGGTTTGCAAGCACTGTACCACTATACCGCCTACATCTGGGGTGCCCAAACTATTTGGACCTAAAATCGAATTTTCGATCAACCGACCTCCCGCGAACGACACGTTACCGCGCATACGCACGCACTTGCATACGCGTACCATGATGAGCAACAGCCACAACGGCCCCTCAGATGAACGAAACAGAAAAATAAAGTACCGCAGTCAACAACAGATGAACCTAAAATGTTCACGTCTCGTGCAATTTTATCTTTAATTGCAAAAGAATGACCAAACCTTTTGGGAAAACATTTTAGTGCACAGCGATCCAGAATCGTCTTGTGGAAACCTGGAGGGATTGTCTTGACCTTTAAACAAGAACGGAGCTGTCACTCAGAGCTGTTTCTAATATTTTGATCCTCTTCTGAAGCTAAAGATCATTTAATTCTAGTTGTTGTTAAAGATTGTTGCCAAGGTCCCATTGATTAGTATCGAGATCAAGTGTGCTGTGGGTTGTGTAAACCCTGCCAGGCAATCTGTATGAGAGTCGTCCATCCCTGCCTCACTTTTCCGCTTCTGTTGTTGTTCCCACTTAGTCATCAAGTCAATGCTTGAAAAATCTATTTTTGTCCGCAGTTTACTTTTGGGGAATCCTGTGTGTCGTGCACACACCGGTTTGAACTTTCTCTTTCGGCAGCGCGATGCTTTCTCAACTTTTACACGAAACCACACGTCAACATCCTGAACAGCACTCAGGCATGATAAAAGACAATACTGTACATCTTTGTGGGCTTGGCGTCTTTCTCCTTTTGGATTTAACGCGTTTGTTGTCGCCATATTGATTGCGGGACATAGATCGGCGCTTCGTGGCACTGTTTTTTTTTGTTGTCGTTTTTTTTTACACATTTTGCAAACACCAAAACGTTGAACACTTGAGCAGGTTAACTTTAATGTTGGCTGTCATGAGAGAGGAGCGCCGCCTTGCTGTTTTCTGACCGGCGCCTCGGTGCAACGGCGACACACAACACGTATGGTAGCCTGGAATCAACATGAAACGAATCCCACAACGGTGACTTGGTGTTATTGAGTGAAAGATTGGTGGGGGGGAAAATCAGCTGTGCGAAAAAGACTTGATATATATGGATCAAGATTCGGATTTCTTGGACGTAGCATTTTAAATGCTTTGTTACAGCTGCAGGGGTTGTGAAAACGCTATAAATATAAAGTTGTATTGTATTGTACTGTATTCCTTTAGCGTAGCTCCATCTAGTGGCTGCATAACGCAACCACAGTCACTATTGTAGCTTCTATTCTATTCTATGCACCTTATGACGGGGTGCTCCCTATATATCAAAAACCGTTTTAAAATAGGCCATTCATTGAAGGTGCGCCTTATACTCCGAAGCGCCTTATAGTGCGGAAAATACGGTCCTCTCTTTGTAATAATAAACATCGCGTGTTGTACAAATAAAGCTTTTGCAGCTGTATATGAGCAGGTAAAGTTTGAAGAATACACAAAAACATTTTGCCGGAATATCATCTTGGTCTTTATTAATACTATCCATGATTTACGAAATGACATCATCGTCTGAAAATGTGTGCACCATAAAGTCTAATGGGATCTGCTGTTACAGCGCACACACTCGAGACTATTGACTAGATATTAGTAATAGCAGGGGTGGTCTTTGGACCAAATTGACATCCGGTTCAGAAGAGATTTACAATGGAGTGTTTTCTACTTTCTACGTCAAGACTATTCCGCTTTTGAGTAAGCCTACAAACAAAACGAGTTTAGTTCTCTAAATGTCAGAACCACCGTTCAAACGTCAGACGTGAGTATTGTGCCGCACAATTTATTGATAAAGATCCTTGTCTTGTTTGTCCCCAGAAATTCTTCTCCTTTGCATTTACTGTCCATTGCCTTTTTTCTTCTTTCCTGGAAATCCAAACGATACAAAATATAAAGAGCGTTATTTACGCAACACAAATCAATGTGTGAGCTAAAGTCAATATCACACTATTTCAACTCAATTCATAATTTTCTTATATTTGGATCTATTTTGGTTTGGTTTTCGCTGTGGCTGTTGAAATATTTGTACGTCAAGTAAATGTAGCAATTTGAAATGCACTTTTGCTTCTAGGCGGACGGGCCGTGTGTTTTTCCAACGATGGGGCAGAGCAAATAATTTTGTGTCGTTTCAAGGGAAAATGTGTGTGTTTTAGCATTTGAGTCCATTTTCAAAAGTTGCTACGCTCAAAATAACTGATCTTAAAAACAAGGGTGAGCGGGGAGTAATCATAAAAACAAAATATCCGATGTTGGGCCAGCTGGCCGAAACGGGGCTCGTACATAACGGTGTATTATTATCGACATGTACTGGCACATATTTCCTGCTAATCGCAGGTTCAGCAATTGCAATGTGTACATGTTTTTACACGGCAGTCAGTCTAACCTTTATTTGTCTTTGTTTTTCCAGCACAGGGTTTGTTGACCGAAATGGTCTGCTGGCACTTGGCATTGTACAGCGCCTTCTTCAAGGTTCCACTTCTGGTCTGGATGCCTGCATCTGGGTCGCAGTCGCCCCAACTTTCAAACCTGTACTTGCAGTCAGCTGGAGATTGACAACACAAAGGTTGGATCTCCAAGATTTGGCAATAATTAATGTCTGTTAAGTTTGTACGAGTTAACGGCTGTTACCTCCAAAGTCCTTTTTCCAGTTGCAGGGCACTTTGCATTTCATTTTCTTGGTCTGCTGATTACATATGCCCTCCCGAAACCCGGCTCCGCAGTCTCCGTTGCTAGCGACGCAGTTTCCATAGCGCCAGTCGGTGCAATCTGATCCGGACTGGGAAGGTTTGATTTTCTCTGTGGAATGAGCAAAAATGGATTAACAGCTGTTGTCAGCGACCTTGAAACTTGAGTTTATTTCTATAGCCATCATCAAAGAGTCTCAAAGGTCTTTAAAAAAAAAAGCAACACTTTTAGTCGTATTTGTTGAAGGTGTCAGTATGATCTGACACAGTTTCGCATTCGAATCAAAGATTGGGAAACCACCGGTGCTAAGGAAAAACAACCAATCAGAAACAGAAAGCTTGACTAACGTGGTAGCAATCATTTGGCGTGCACTTGCAAACGCACTCATAGCGGCCTCTGGCTGATGAAACTATGGAGGAATATCCATTCATCTTACGGAATAAGACTAGCAAACGGGAGCACAGGGAAGGGACCTCAGGCAGGTCAGGAGATTCTCAAGCAACGCACAATTATCAACAGTCGTGCTTGACAAGTAGGTTTAGCACCTCTTTTCCATTTTTAATTGATGTCACTTTCGAAATATTAAATTGTGACTGTAAAAACTTTCAGGGCCCTGTTTTTGGTAGAGTGACGCCCGTGCGTAACGGGCGATACACTCATTTTCAGGCCAGTGCAGACGCCTCATTGGGCGTTTCTGCCTCACTCCCCAGCGCATCTGCAAATTTGGTGACAAAAAGTTGACCCTAAATGTTAGACTGGCTCAATGGAGGTCTCTTTTACAGCGCAGGTGGTCAAAAATCATTCTGCTGTATTTGTTTGAGGTGCAGACTGACAAATTTAGCCCTCCGCTGATGTGTGTTTGTGGGGGGGGAAAGAGTATTTCCATTCCGCAATGGCGCAAACACCCCATGACGCCCAATTCTACCGCCGCAAATACTAAAAGACAGAAAACTCCACAATGAGTGGCCGTGTTTGAGAATCATGCGTCACGTTTGTGAATTTTTTTCAAAGACTCCAAAGCGGAATCAAGATTAGTGAAGCGAGGCTACATTCAAACCACTGTAAACACTGACAAACTCCCCTGGAAGTAAAACAAGTTTGGTTGTGATGTGTTTGAGTAATTTGGCAAAACGTGATAGCTAGCCTGCTAGCTAAACTCAGCACTACCCATTTCGCCATGAAATGGGCTCATCTTTGACATTAATCGGGCTAACATACTGTCGTGAGCCGGTCCCTCCATGATGAGTTTCCACCAATTGCGTCTTTGAATCAACTAACCCGTTGAAAGGTCACTTACAGCGAGCGCACGCTAACCAATGGAAGGGATTTAGCTCACGTAGCGTCTTCTTTTCAACTGACTCTTGACAGATTCAAACAATGGCCGTTGGGAAGAAGGCTAAAATTGTCGATCAGAGTGTTTTGGCAAATGCTCTCAGGTTGTTTTTGTTGTTTTGTTTTGTTTTTTTTCCACAAGTGGTAGCATTGAAGGAAGCTTTGTCTCGCGCCACCCATTTACAGTAGAAAGGACTTTCCAACAGTATCTGGTACATCTTTTGCTATCTGTATATTTCTGAAAATGTGTCCGTGGGTGAATCTTTGCGCACTTCTACCCCGATGTTCCCGAAAAAGTATCATGTATGAACTGCTGCCTCCATGAGTGAAAATGCTTTTCACGTCTTTCTGAAGGTTGACTTTGATTCTGCCCTCTGGGCTCTCCTCGTGCCTGCTCAGTCCTCTTGCTCCGCCGCTGGTTGTCACGGTAACGAAATCCGTAAATTTGGCTCGGCAGTATATGAGGGAAATATACAGTCACTCATCTCGCCCGAACAAATGGGCTGATTTCAGCGAGACAAGGAATAGTGTGTGTGGTAAATCTTTCATCCTCGGAAAGCATGTCTAAGATACCTGTTTTCTATTGGGGGGGGGGGGTAAAATGCATAAGATGTCTCCTTTTAAACTTTAAATCTAAATCTTTCATCTTTGTTGGAAGTTGATACTTTTAGACATGAGCAAAAAGTGAGAGCGGTGGAGGAAACTTCATACCTCTGTTGTTTTTCCCTCCGGCTATGACTTTGATTGTGACGAGAGCAACAAAGAGCAGCAGCAGCGTCGCCTTCATCCTTTGAAAATACACAGCAGCCACAAAGTCCACATTAACGTGTCAAGCCGTTCACCATTCGGCTTTCTTTTTAGACAAACAACAAAAAAACGTAGTCTTTTGGAAACGTATTTTATATTGCCAGGATGCTCTTATGGGTTGTGAAACCCTTCTAGACACTTGGTCAAATTTTACCCGATTGACATCCGTATTTAAAAATGTCATTATTTTGCTGACGGTGTAGTGTGGGTGTGAATGTGGGTGTGAATGGTCGTTTGTCTCTATATGTGCCCTGCGACCAGTGCAGGGTGTAGTCTGCCTTCCATCCGAGAGTCCGCCGGGATGGGCTCCAGCCATTCCCGCAATGCTCTTCAGGATAAGCAGTGTTGAAAATGGATGGTTGGTTAAATTAATAGAACAAAAGATTTTGGCGGTCCGGTGGGCGACTGGTTAGCGCGTCTGCCTCACAGCACAGAGGTCCAGGGTTCGATTCCGGCTCTGGCCTTCCTGTGTGGAGTTTGCATGTTCTCCCCGAGCCCGTGTGGGTCTTCCCCGGGTACTCCGGTTTCCTCCCACATTCCAAAAACATGTGTTGCAGGTTAAGGGAACACTCTAAAATTGTCCCGTGGTGTGATTGTGAGTGCGAATGGTTCAGGGTGTTCCCCCCCCCCTCCCCCGCCGACTGTTCAAGTCCATGTCCCCACCACACTTTCACAAAAACACGCGCCTGTTGATCTTTGAGTGTTCATGGAGTGGGGGTGGGGGGAGATCTCGAAACAGTAAAACAGGGTAAGAAAGAACACACACAAATAGGACATTACAATGTTTCAAAGTTGATGTTTGATCCAAAAACGTGTAATGAATGTAACATGAATTAAAAAAAAAAAAAAAAAAACAAATAGGGGAGTTGGAGGGCTGTCTCCCCCGCTGCTCCAAGAAGGGTTAAATATTCATCAAAAAGAGGTCGGAAAGAGGTCCCAGGCACTCCGTTGGATACTACATCAAAAAAAACCGACTTTCCCTTCTCTCTGAAACACCGATGAAGGATTAATCAACCATTTATTTATGTCAGCCGGGCTATTCGTGCATTTTGAAAAGATCTGTGTTTCATAGTTTGAAAAAGACAAATTACTGTGAACACGTTCGTAGCCCGATTCAAAGTTGACCTGGAACATAGTGCATGCGCGGAGAAAAAAAAAAATCAGTTTAGTTTTATTTCTTTATTTTTAAATTGTCAGGGCTATCTGTGGAAGGAGGTCAAGGCATCGTCAGAAATGAACGATAGAAACAAGCTTGCCTTTTTCCAGGTCCGGCAAACGGATGAAAATCCATCCGTCCATTTTCTGTCCGTGTTTCAGGGCCGTTGGGTGAGCTGGAGCCCATCCCAACTGATTTTTGGCCAAGAAGAAAAGTGTGCCCGAGACGGATTGCCAGCAATTGTATTCGACAAAGCATTCACACTCACATTCATAACTATTTAGAATTTAGTGACTTCAATGACATGCATGTTTTTGCAATGTGACCAGATGGGGATTCCTCCATTGTGAGACAAATTAAGGTTTTCTTATCTTTTCTTATCTAAAGATGGATTACCTGGAGATAACGATGCAAACTTCACACAGGACGGTTGAGGTGAATGTCGAGCAATGGTGCTTGCTGGCTTGCGGGCTTTTCAAGATTTTTTTTTCTTCTTGCTTTGACTTGATTTCGGCTTGCTTTGATTCAAGGAATAAAATGTGCTCAACTCGTGGTGGCGGTGAGCTCAACTACAGTCACTTCACAACAAGCAGAGGTTTGGCGGAAACTGAGCAACTCTTTGAAAAAGAGGCTTCAAGCTGCCCCATTCCCAACTGAAGTCCATTCCCAAACTAAATGTAACGGACTCCACTACCCAATCAATTTCACCAACAAACTTCTATTGTTTTTTTGATTGAATTGAATCATGTGTAACTCTAATATGA
Source organism: Hippocampus comes (assembly GCF_001891065.2). Taxonomy (NCBI): domain Eukaryota; kingdom Metazoa; phylum Chordata; class Actinopteri; order Syngnathiformes; family Syngnathidae; genus Hippocampus; species Hippocampus comes. Next base: position 198,791 of record NW_017805149.1, on the reverse strand, counting down.
TCCAGTGATTGACAGCCACTAAGCCCCCGGCATGGAAATTCCAATGCAGTTATAAGTTGGGCCTCCTGCGTGTGTTGGGTTGAACTCATCAGGGCAGGCCAACATTCCACCACGAAGAAGTCCATTTGTGAGTGAACCCAACTATCCGTACACTGTCTATACTTGGTCCCCTGCAGTTGTCTGGCAACCACTCAAGGGTGTACATTGCCTGTCGCCCAAGGTCAGCTCGCATCGGCTTTAAGTTCACCCGTGGACCCAATAAGGCGGGTGGGGGGGGCATAGATGGAGTTTGCAGCAATGTGCTACGAAAAAGCACAGCATAAGTGCGTGGTTGAAAAGTGCAGCAGCAACCTAGATACACCACTTAGCAACCATTCGGAAGCACACTCAATTGGCTTCGGGGGTGTGCGAACGACTGAACCATATGGGGAAAAAAAAGTGGTGTAAAAGACACAAAACATGTCTTAAAACATTTTTATTCGATGGCTTTTGACTCAGCCTGAGATTCCGTGTTGTTCGTGTGTTTTATGCTGTTTACAGTTTGAATGTTATGAATAACTTGTTTTCACAGTCTTTGTTTTTGTATGTCTAATTTTTACTCTGTGCACAGCACTTTGTATGCAGCTATGCTAGTTTTTTAAAGTGCTCTATGAATTAAGTTGAGAGCCTAATCACGAATAGCACACACAAAAAGGTTTAAAATGCCTATATTAATAATTTCAAACCAAAATATACCACAAACTTTGATCTTGAAATACTTGAAAATTACCATGAAGTGCGTTAGTCCATGCACATTCAGTGTAGGCTCTCCCTAACTTTCAGCTGAATTTAGCCCCTCCCAAACATAACATTCCTTTCTCCCAATCAAAATGTATCACTGGACTACTTAACTATTCACCAGGGCTTTTGTTCAATTTTGTGGCATCTTAAATATCAATAACTGTTCATTTACGAGTAATAAACACAACTGGTGGTGTCCCCCAAGACTCAATTTTAGGCCCCCTTTTTTTTATACCCCGACATGCTGCCACTGGGTGATACTCATAGGGATAAATGGATATGTTTCCATAAACAGTAAAAACGTTTTTATTTTTACTGCATACAGCACATTTGACAATAAAGTTGTACCTGACCTGACCTGACCTATTAGCAATATTGAGTGTTATTTTATGCACATTGTTCAGTTTTTGTTTGCCAAAAAAAAGCTATGATCATTTGTTAGTGTTACCTGGGTAACAACACAGATGCTACACTCTTGACAAAGAATATAAATTGTGATATGAATTGTGGTCCAGTCAAGTCAAATTTGTTTTTTTAGCCCTTAACCAGAGACAAATTTCTCACAGCTTCACTTGCCCACAGTGGACATTTGTTGATGACATCCCTGACCTTAGACGTCAGGAGGGGAAGAAAAAAAAATATGGGGGAAAAAAAATGAGAACCTTGAGAAGGGGCCGCAGATGGGGGCGGGGGGGGGGGACCTCTCA
>NW_017805149.1:183103-197233 GCF_001891065.2 Hippocampus comes | reverse complement strand
AGGCAGTCGGGAGAGGGCGGCGGTGGGGGGGGGGGGGGGGGGGGGACTCTTCCAGGATGAACGGGCCGCACTGTTGCTTTAGTATGTGATTACTTTTTTTTTGTAAAGGTAAGAGGTTTCTGAAAACAATACAAAGCCCCCCTCTAAAAGGCTACTTTCTTTCGACCGAATGTTATGGACAGCATTTAAGATACACACAAGCCCCACTGAGTTGTTGCAGTGCTTCTCTTTCTCTTGCTTCTCTGTGAATGAGGTCGAATATTATGCGTTGCTGGCAGGCATGTCTGGTTCGACTCTAATCCACTCTTATGTACTTAAAGCTTTTTTCTTATGACTCCTTTTGGTGTGTACTCTATGTCACCAACTCTAAGTTGGTCTGGACTGACTTTAATACGGCATTAATTACAGTATTAAAGGGTTCCTGTTTCGTTAAAGTAGAAGTGGATTTGCTTCTAAACATGATAGAGAGGAAACGGCAATGTTTTTGTTGGTGGATTATTTGCACGTTAGGATCATTTGGTGGTGTGAATGCGAGTAGAAATGCTTATTTGTTCAGATGTACCTTGCGATTGGCTGGCAACCAGGATGGAAAAATGATGACATCAGTAAGGGCCAGCACTCTGGCCCCCCGGGAGGATGAATTTGAAATCTGATTGGTTAAAGAACGGTTGAAGTGACATGGGCCAGCAATATTGATGCCAAGGGCCTTGGTAGATTAGATTTACAATATACGGCGACACATAGAGGCTAAAATCTACATTTTGTTTGAAATCATTTCAAATCCTGAAAACGTTCCAGTACGAGGAGCAATTACTGATTTTAAAGTTAGGAAGGTGGAAAGTTGCCCCTGTACTACCTCTCTTTCTCTCTCATTTTCTTTGCAGTGAAAAATAACTTAAGGTCACCTTTAGTAGGTGGACTCCAAATGATCCCAAAAAGAGTTTCTTGGCTCTCGTTGAGTTGCTAAATGTACTGTAACCTGACCACAAAATTCCTCCATGCATTTCCCATCGGGCACATTCACTTAGCTTTGAATGAAGAAGGAGGTGTTCTTCGATGCCATCTTTGTGTTGACACTGAATGAACCTTCATGCCCGTCTTGAAAACTGGCCTCAAAACTCGTTTGTATTCTTTGGCCTTTGCCATTTCAGCATGACTCAGACATGATTAGTTTGACTGGTTTTGTGCTTTCTACTTTCTTCGTGATTCATTTTATTGTTGTGTATATGATATTTGCTCTATGCACAGCACTTTGTATACAGCGGTGGTTGTTTGAAAGTGCTCTAGAAAAACACTTGAGTTGAGTTGAGGTCTTCAGAACGTTTGCAATCATGCATAATAGTTTCCATGGTTATGCTGTCAAGGCAAAGCCATTCTATTCTCGCGGTTATCATCTCACCCTCCTCTCTTTGCATTTTTTTTTCTCAGGGGGTGGGGGCAGGTCATAATATATTTTTGGGGAGACCACTTTGGATATTTTTTTGACAAGCAAGATATCGTCACATCTGCAAAAGAGAGACTCCACCTGGGACTGGTTAATAGTCAATTATGGGGTACAGACAGTATAAAGCACCGGTGTCAAACTCAAGGCTCGGGGGGCGGGGGGCCAGATCTGTACAGCCATATCATTTTATGTGGTGCCCGAAAGCAAATCAAGCAATGTCAACTTTTATGATGCTTGCTTAAAATCTGTACCAAAATTTCAAATTGGCACATGTAAGGAATAATGAGATATTGTGAGCATTTTTTTGTGTGATCGTATTACAATAACTTCAACAATAGTCAAAACAAACTATTATTCTTGACTTCTGATTTCAACGTTAGTTATCCATCATTTTGTTTGTGAACTGTACATGTACTGATACGAGGAGGTGCGCAAATATTTCCTTTCCAGTCATCACGGCTCTCCAAGAGAAAGTGAAAGGACACAAATTAATTTTCCACCTCTGGTATGGAGAGAAACATCAGCACTGTCAATCAACAATTCCAGGTAAGGGCCAGAGAAGCGCAAGTAGTCAGTGGTCATTGCTCCTATGAGTTTGATGGAAAAAACACCTGACACAGGCGGTATTTTGACCACCCCCCCTAAAAAAAAAAGTGTCAGTATTACGGCACACGAGGAGTTGAGGGACAGTATAAACAAAGGACAGAAAAGGGGAGCTAAGTGGGGGGGCTGTTGGGAGGCGGGTGATTGTCAGCGGATAACGGCTCAGACAAACACACACCCCGTTTTGGGAGCAATAATACTTCCACTTGAGTTACATTTCTTGAACTTAATTATTTCTTCGCGCCGAGGCCCCATCACTGCATATCCCCAACCATGTGTCGATGATGTTCAGGACAACAACAACAAAACTTCTCTCAAGTGGTTTGCCTTGACCAGTTTTGCTCCAGGTTACACAAAAACTTGCACCGAAAACACACAACCCCCCCCCCCAACCCTTCTTCACTACACCCTGAATAAATCTTTTTTTCCCTTCTATGTGTAGTCTCGCTCTTTCTCCCTCTCACTTCAAAAAGACAATAGACAGATTAATAAAAAAAAAGAAAAAGACATGGAAGCACTTACTTGCGGGGCAGCCGGGACTTGAGTGGAGGTCGAGGGCGTCAACTTTCTCGTCGAGTTCTTTCTCTCTGCGAGCATCAGATCACGGCCAATGCAGCCCATCTGAAACGATTCGCCTCCCCTAGCCCTTAGGCAACCCCCTTGCCTTTGTCTCCCAAACCAGTTCATTCTGGTTGCATTAGCTCCATTCAGACCCTTATCTTCACGGTTCTGAAGAAATGCATTTGAAGATGATCACGTGGTCACTGCAGTTATTAGCAAGTGCGTCCTGTGTGAAGATTGATTCGCTTGCATAACAGGGCCGTCGTCAAATTTCTTAAAAATCATAGCTCGAAAGTATTGAGTTCACTTGGGCGGCGTATAATAAGGACAATAGCATCTCCGTGGTTACCATGGCAACCCAGGATTACCTACTTTTGTATTGGTGACACCGGTGGTGGGGGGGCATGGGTCACAGATGTGCAAGTCATAAACCTTACAGATTAAAATTTGAACCCTTTCATGCGCCCTGTAACGTGCTAACATGAGAAGCCGTCCACTGTCGTAACCGAGGTCCCTGAAAGGGTGAAGCAAGACCCAAGTGACTCAATTATGGCAAAAATCAAGTCGAGTCGCGTCCCCCACTCACTTTTAAGCACGTCGAGTCAAATCATAATTTGGAATGAAGGAAATCAGAAGTCAATTTACACAATCTTACACATTAGTCTCCTTACACTCGGAATCTGCCCGTGCATTATCCTAACGCGCTCACAATCACATTTTTGTACGGGCCCAAACCAGTTGCTCTATTGTACATGACTTGGTCTTCTCAATTTAAATTTGGCACAACGAATGCAGCGAGCCCAGCTATCTTTGTTTCGATATTACTTCTAAGAAACGGGGTTCTTGCTGACATTCAGGACAAATATTTCTGACGATGTAATAACATGGCCAGCAGAGAAAATGGAAGAAAAACAGGTAATGATCTTTGACCTCTGGTGTCACTGACATCTAGTGCATAATGTCATACAAAATGAATGCTCAACCCAGCTGGATTTAGAGAGCACTTTAAAACAGCCGCCGCAGAATACCAAGTGCTGTCCATGGAGCAAAACGAATTCACACACCAATAAACAATTAACAACGAAGACAATAGAAAGCGCAAAAAGAGTCAAATTAAAATCGAGTCTCATTCCGAGTCAAAAGCCAAAGACTAAAAATGAGTTTTAAAGATGGGCAGCGAGGGGGCTTGCCGAATGTTCAGTGGGAGATCATTCCAAAGAGAGGGACAGACAATGGAAAAAGGCTCCATCCCCTGTGAGCCTGCGATTAGTTCTCGGTACCACGAGTAGTGTCTGGTCCCCAAACCTGAGGCACCCAACGGCTGCGTAGGGGCGGAGGAGCTCATAGAGGTAAAGTGGGGTCAGGCCATTTAAACTTTGAAAACAAATAATAGAATCTTAAAAAGAACTCTGAAATGTAGAGGGAGCCAGAGTAGGAGTGCTCCCTCTTACAAGTATCAGTGAAGACCAGCAGCATTTTGGACCAACTGGAGGCATTTGATGGAGGATTGGCTGACTCCAGAGTAAAGCGGATTTCAGAAATCCAGCCGAGATGCGCCAAAGGCATGAATGACTGTTTCAAAGTGCTGTTGAGAAAGGAGAGGCTTGACTTTAGCCAGCTACCTAAAACGAAAGAAGCTGGATTTGACAACGGCACCAAATTAAAATCACGGTCCAGTTTAAGACACAAGATGGAGACTGTTGGCTTAAGATAAGGAGCCAGGGGGCCCAAGTCTACAGGATGGGATGTTCAAGGGCCACTGGGACCAAACACCATCACTTCTGTCTTCTTTTCATTGAAATTCTAGAAAATTTAGTGCTATCCAGGTCTTTATTCCCTCCAGATAGGATAACAGTGGAGTATTTCCTTTTGATTGAGAAAACTATCTGATGGTTTAAAGCTTATCCTTTTGGAACTGTGGTAGCAGCTGGACAAAAATGTTCAAAAGTATGCAAACTGAAACCACTGGAAAATGTTTTATTACCTCATGACAATTTCAAAAACTACATTAGATACGTCAAAACAACAAACACAACCAGTGTATCAACTTAATTGTCAGATATTATTGGCAAGTATGAATAAAAGTAAATGCGCTCGCGAGTTAGAGATGTTAACATCAATTTCTAAAGTTTTCGAACAAATAAATGTGATTCTTATTCTTTCTTTTTGGTGTGTGAATATTTGGCTAGCTGCCGTGTAAGCAACTTAACAAATAATTTACTATGCGCACTTAAGTAAAAAAAAAGGCAACAACAAAAAGTACAACTAGAATTGCAAAACACTTTCTAAAGGCTTCTAGTTTTGTTTTTGCTTTGTCAGTCATGTGGAGGGAAACTGGGTCCAAACAGAAAAGAAAAGAAAAAACAAACATCACATGAATGGCCCCTTCATGGCTATTTCGGTAACTCAAAATGTAAAAGTAAAAAAAAAAAAAAAATCCAATAAAAAGGTCCGAGACATCTGTTAATGTTCCACTCAGATTACAGGAAATGTCCTGAGTTGTTTCTTGATCAATACGTGTTTGACGTGTCCTCATCATGGCGACTTTTGGCACAGCTCCACCGTCACTCGGCAGCTTCTCTCGCTGTGGTTCTGAAAAGGCTTAGACGGCCGTTTCTTGGTCCTCCCTCTGGATCATTTGGTTGTGCTGCCGATTCTCCAGGTAAGCTGCCAGCTCAGCATCGTGAGCCCTCTCGGCCCGGTTCTTTGGGGTGTCACCCTGCGGACAGGCAATTTTTGGACTTGTTGATACACTTATTGTGTATATTTCTATCTAACGCTTGCTTATTCAGTCGCTGACGGTGTGTTGGTACACTCGCCTGACTTGTGTGTAGGCGGCGTGGGATCGATTCCCACTCGGTGACAGTGTGAATGTGAGTGTGAGGGGTTGTTTGTCTTGAGATGTGACCTGCGACCAGTTCAAGGTTGTAGTCTGCCTGAAGTCAGCTGGCATAGGCTCCAGCAACTCCTCGCGACTCTCTTTGGGATAAGTGGTGTTGAAAATTTTGGATGGGTATCAAACTCGGGGAATGGTCGACCGGTGGTCGACCGGTTGGCACGTTGGCCTCACAGCGCAGCGGTGCGGGGATTGATTGCGGCTCCTGTGTGGAGTTTGCATGTTCCCCCCGTGCCTGTGTGGGTTTTCTCCGGGTGCTCCGGTTTCCTCCCGCATTCCAAAAACATGCAAGGCATTCCATGACAAACATTCCAAGAACACCCGCTGACATCTCCTCAGACTGTCACTACATTTCAATCTGCCTTGAAAATCACCACCACTTTTTCCATCAATCAATTTTTTTTCTTCCCCCCCCCCCCCCCCCCCACTTTTTTTTTTTTTAACTTGATCACCTATCATTGACGCAATTTTGTTATATTTTTCTTTTATGCTGCTTAGTTGTCTGGATTTTATTTGAATTTTCATCTTTTCAATGAGTTTCATTTTTTTCGCCTCTGTCAAGCACGATGGATTGGTCTCATGTGTGAATGGTGCTATATAATTAAACTTGGCTTACAGTGACTGCATGTATTACACGACAAAAAAAACACAAAAAAACATCCACATCGCCATGCAGGCAAGGGAGAGATGCCAGAAGATGAAATACCCCTGAGCAGTTTGGGGGTTCACTGTCTTACTCGAGAGATCCTCCACAGTTCTCAGGCAGCCTAGCAGCCAATCGTCATCCTTCATATTTGTTTTCTTCTTTTGTTTCAGCATTCAACCTCTTGACCACTAGCTTCTTATAGTAAAACACACCGGAATGTTTACAGTGGTGCATGACGTCCCGGAAGGCCTCCGGAGGAATAGCACTGTTGTCTTTGTCTCTGAACTCGGCTTTGTTTGGCAGGCTCCTCTTCAATAGTGACGAGGGCTGCGGCGATCAAATCCAAAAAATCGAATAAAAATGGATGCAGAAAGCCTGTCAGGCTGTCTGCATCAAAGTGTGCACAGTGATGTATGTCTATTCAAACTGTCTTTGAAAAAAATCCAATGGCGCTTGCTAGCTGCTAGCAGCTATCCGCTAAAGCTGGAACTGCCGCTAAATGCTGGCGACAGGCGCCGTACAATACACGGTCAGACAAATCAAGTATTTTTTTTGTGCCCTTCATTAGTGATTTAATGTCATTTCAGGACGTTGTTTTGCGAAATATATCTCTATATTGAGTAAGGGAGGTTCCCTGCATGATTTTTTTTTTCTTAACCAACCTGCATGTCGGTTTTCATCAGCGAGGCTCCCGCTTCTACCAGGTAGTGACAGATGGTCCTGTGACACAGTGACGCGGCCCGATGAAGAACTGTTTCGCCGCTGTTGGAAGACCAGAAGCAGCATGAGACCCAGAGGAACACTTTTCTCTCGGTCTATTGATGTCTATCAAACTGGCTTCAGAGTGGTACCTTGACTTATTGTGCCAACTTTTTTCGAGCTAGGAGCTGTTGCCTGGGCAATTTTATGCTTTTATATGTCAAGTATATTCAAAATCACAGTGATATTTATCTTCATTAAAACTTTAAAACAAAAATAAGAATTGGGGCATTTTTGGGGGGGATTATGGGGGGGGGGGCACAGAACAGGCATTTCGAGGGGGGAAATTGATTTACTATGCAAGTATAAACAATTATACGCTCGGTCACAGAATAAATGAAAGTCATAAATCAAGGTACCGGAAGTGATACGTTTAATTACGTTCAAGACAAACATGAACTCACTGAATGTCTTCCGTCTTATCAATGAGGTCCTTTGGAGCTGGAAATTCAAGAAGGTGGCAAATGAGTGGACTCCAAGGCAGTCACGTGACCTCCACGGAGGCATACGAGCAGTTACCGTTGTCAAGGATGAAGCGGACCATCTCCTTGCTTCCCGCGCTGACAGCGTGGTGCAGCAGGCTGCAGCCCGATTCGTCAACACATGTCAGGTCACATCCTTTCTCATGCAGCTCCTGTAGCTTTTTTCCCCACCGCAAACACAAAAATATATTCACTTGAGCTTTACAATAGAAAACAACAAATGGCGTCAAAATGGAAGTTTAACAGGAGACGGAGCAACATGATCAAATTTGTTCACCCACCAACACACACTCACCTTTTTCAAATTGTTGGTCTTTACACACTGCATCAACAGCTCTGTAAAGACACCAAAGAATGACATCAAAGACATTGCCATGAGAAATCTTATCTTCAGTTTGAACAATGTTCAATACGTGAGTTATGATTCATTTTACACAAATGACATAAAATATAACAAAATAGTCAGTTGTTATTGGCATGTTCTTCCTGGACCTTGGTTTGAACGTAAACTTTTTCAACAGTTCCAAAAAAAAAAAAAAACCCCATCACAGTTTTGTTACACAAAGTATTTGTGTGGCTGAAGCAAGGCCATGATATGAATGTTCATTAAGTTGACCCCAATCCTTGCTCTCACCGTCCCTCACTCTAAAAAGCAGCGACCTAATCCAGTTATGTGAGGCAGGCAGAGAGAGGGAGAGGGAAGAAGGGAGGTGGGATGGGGGGGGGGGAGATGACAAAAACAAATTCTTTAAGAGCTTTCGTGGCTGGAACGATAAACACACACACATAGAGTTGCAAACAAAAGGACCTGGTCTTTATCTACGTGACAATACATAAAAAGTCTTCTTCAACTAATACCAACCAAGCTCCCGTCTTCTGTTTCTGTGTTTTATTAGACACGACAAGTAAACATTCACAGGCAAGTGTGTGTGTGTGTGTGTGTGTGTGTGTGTGTGTGTGTGAGGTATGTGAACCTTTGTATTTACTTTGTGGTTGAACCTCATCTGGCAGCAATAACCTCAGCCAAATGTTTGGTGTAATTCCAGGTCAGACGCGCGCAACAGTCTGGAGGAATTTGAGGCCATTACTCGTTACAAAAGGTGACTACAGCAACACGAAGCTGGGAGCAAGCACCTCTGTGAAGGTGGACTAATGAGACTTAAATTCACAAACCCTTTGTTTTGGACGTGTAAATTGATTTGCGTGAGTCTGAGGTTAGGCTAAAATCAATCCAGCGCGCTCTAAGCTAATCAGTGACAGGCAGTGAGGTTCGTGGCAGGTGAGGCAGTGGTATTTTGCACATTTATTTCAAAGGCTACTCACTGGATGATGTGTAAAAAATGAATTTTAATATAGGCCTAGACCAGTACTTCTCAAAGGGAGGGCAGGGGCAGGGGGCGAGGAGGTCCAGATGGGCTGGGGGATGGGAACCCAACCCACGGGGGGTGCTTTAGGTGTGATGCCAGGAGAGTGCGATTGACCTGGGGAACATGCTTGATTTGCCAGACAAGAATTAAATGTCATCGCACATCCACTCCAGTAGGTGGCAGTGGTGCTCTCATTTATTTAATTTGTATTTCAAGAAAACGGATGCACTTCAAATCTTTTCCAAAACAAAATAGGTTAAATTATTCTTTGTTGTCAGTTCGTCTAAATTTCTTTTTGGGTTTGTTTTCTTGAATGTTCATAAGGCAGATGTAATTTTAACATGGACAAAAGACCCAATATTTAGTCACGAGGAATAAAATGTAGTTGCTGTGCTGGGGTGACTCTTATTTAGTTTAACAAAGTTAAGCCACATTTGTGATTGGCATCGGGTGTGCACTTGCTGGTCTTGGTTCTTCGTTCGGTCGGTGGACGAGAAACCGTAACGGGGAATTGGAAATTTAAAATGCAAACAAACAATGCCGTGAGAACAGTCCCACTTCCAATCCATTCCCAAGACTTGATGCTCATCCCAAACTATATCTGACTGACACGATTGCATCACCGGCAGGCAAAATCAATTTTAACCCGCATTCGGTAGGTTGCAATCAAATTGAAATGTGAGTTTGTGAGCGATTTCCTCCCCGTATGACAGAGTCACCTACTTTTCGCACAAACATTATTTCCTAAACTACTTTTACGTCTTTGATGATGTCAATTAAGTCGCAAAAAAAAAAAAAAAAAATGGAGCACGGCGACTCACCTTCCAAGCTTACTCGCCTGGTGGGGAGTTGCGCTAATTTTCTGGAGCACTTGTACACTCCAAACGCCATACTTGTGTTTCTCCAGGAGAGAGAACGGCCAGGAAGTGCCTCAAAGGCTCGCTAAGTACAGCGAAGAGAATCAAAATTGTGTGCAGTGCTTGCACAAGCCACTTTTCACATCACCTTCCTCGCTGCAGCCTTGCACGGTGCCACACGCTGTGCAAGCGTGTCGGTGTGCGACTGGGTGGTCGAAACATAAGAAAATAAGCAGGACATTTGATTCGAGCCTGCCGTGATCAGCAATTTCATTTCTTTTCATTCATGTCTTTGGTGCCAGTATGCAGTGACTGTGATGAATGTCGAATGCTGTAAGCGTTGTTTGAAGGTTTTGAGTGATGGAACAGGCGGCCCGGTGGTCCAGTGGTTAGCGTGTCGACCTCACAGTGCAGAGGTTCTGGGTTCAATTCCAGCTCCGGCCTCCCTGTGTGGAGTTCTCCGCGGGCCTGTGTGTGTTTTCTCCGGGTACTCCGGTTTCCTCCCACATTCCAAAAACATGCGTGGCAGGCTAATTGAAAACATAAAGCGGATTGGAAAATGGATGGATGGAGTTATGGAACATCTCTGGCTACTTTCTGTTAGCCCATGCGTGACTGTTGTAATAAGTTTGACTGTGTTTAAAAAGTGGGCAGGAGAGGTAAAGGTACAAAATGTACAAATTAGATGGGCTCGGCATTGTGGATTTTCACCTTTCGCGGGTGGTTCTGGAACACGTCCCACAAGATAAATGAAGGTTCACTGTGTAGAAGATCCTTGCCTAAGAATGCACGCATGCCCCCCCACCCCACCCCCCTCCTTTCACATACACACGCACGCACACGTCACATGCTCCACTGAACTATTCCATTTGATGCAAGCTAGCTGACCTTATGGGATCTGTCAGTGTGTGTCAAAAACGAGCAAACATGAGAAGGTTCAAAAAAGACGATGTGTGCGGAATAGCACTCTTGCACTCTTCAACACCAAAAGGGCTTTGGAAAAATACACACGATTAAGCTTACCTGAAGTTTTCAAGTTACTCAGATTGGAACTCGAGTTCCATGGGAATTCAGAAGCTTACAGTAGATGAAAGAAACCCCAACTATGATTTGATTGGATGATGTTCTCTGGTCCTCTGGCAATACCTTGACATGATTTTTGCAAGATTGCTTTTCTGCCCATAATTCAGTTCTGTATAAAGAGGTGAGTATTTCAACAATAACAACAACAAAAAACAAAAAAGACTTGAGGAACCCCTCCATGATTTTTGCAAGATTGCTTTTCTGCCCATAATTGAGTTCTGTATAAAGAGGTGAGTATTTCAACAACAACAAAAAAAAAAAACTTGAGGAGCCCCTAAGTGTCACGTTTTTTTGCCACTTAAAATGAACCCTGAATTAAAAGACAAGAAAGACTTTAGCTGGCAGAATAGCCCATTTAGCGACACGATAAGCAATACCGGTAATTTGATACACAAATTACTCGGTGATTGCGGAAATGAGACAGTGTCATCACGCGGACGGACGCCCTTCCAGTTAAAAAGAGAGCAGCAAAACAAATTGCATGAAAAGTGAGAGAAAACTGTGCGTCAGACAGGAGAATCGCATCACAAAAGCTGGCTTCCTTCTACAGGGTTTTTTTTCTTTTTTTTTTTTTTTTTACCTCCTCTTGAGACACACAAGCTGTCAAGACCGCCAAGTTGCGTGTCATGCGCAACATAAATGAACCACATTCATGTCATGCGCGTGCGCGTGCACAGTACCTTTTTCTTCTTCTCTTCCTGCATCACTTGACTTTTGACACGTTTCAAGTCTGCAAAGAGACCATCACAAATAATTACGGGCATGCTTTCTGTTTCTTTACAATACAAAAAACCCCCCACTGGAGGTTGGATTGCAATGAATTGAAAGCTGTGTATCAAAAGAATAACATGCGGCACTCAACCCATCATGTCGCGTCCATTGATGAGTTCTCGCAGCAAACGTAAGGAAATTGGCCAGCCTGTTCCAATACTTTTGGTGGGCAGTACATTGTGAATACATCAGTGAAATTGTTGACACGACGTCTGTCTCCTAATTGTGTCGCTAAGTGTGACTCAATGTGTGACCGAGGCTGTGGTTCATTCAGTAAATTCATCAACAGAAGTATGCGCCTGAAAAGGAATTGCATTTAATTCAGAAAAATTGGCATCTTACTTGTTAATGAATAATTGTGTATAATTTCTCATGCTAAGTACTGTTGACTTTTTTTCTTTTGATTAAAAAAAAAAAAAAAAAATCAACATAACACAGCTACTGTGGCATTCGGGGAGGGTTTCAAAGGGTGGGGATCAAAGTTCCCTATCGCTCCCGTAAACGCACAAAATTCTGTTTCGTAACAGCAGCGAGAAGGGTGCTGAATGCTTAGCAGGTGATATTAAATACGGTGGTACCTCTACTCACGAACGTCTCTTCATACGAAATGTTCAAGTTACAAAACGCCTCAACAGGCAAATATTGAAGAGAGGTAAAAATAAAGTATGGCCCGTGATGCGCAGCTCCGAGTTTCCCGAACGCGACATCCTTAGAGCCGCTCTGCCATTGGCTACTACAGAGCATCAGCCTGGCATCCCATTGGCTAAGAGGGACCTCTACCATATGTGTCTATGTGTGTAAAACGATGTGTCTATGCAGCATCCTCGTCATTCGCCCCTCGGGCCACGAGGCGTTCTGACAGTTTGACGTAAATGTGAATCACCCAGAAAACGTGTTCACCAGTCGGGCGATCGCTCACTATGCTGATGTTTGCCTTGGACATTTTCGAAGGATTGTTCAAAGCAAACGTCCTTGGATCTGTTCTTTACAACACCCCAGGCAAAAACCACTTCTGAAAGAGAACATGAACTGAAGAGGGCAAAAAAACGATGAGGACGCAGTTAAAAGTTGAATGACCATCATTTTTTTCTTTTATTCTTTGTTTTTTACATTATGTACAACTCTCATTTATTGCGCAACAATCTAATTGTAACGTGTATTTGTTACATATTTTGATGCATTTTTATGCTTTAGGAAACATTTCTGTCTGAATTTTGAGGGAGCTTGGAACGGATTAGGGCTTTTACATGGAAAACGCGTCTCTACTTACAAAAGTTTCAAGTTCGGAAATTTCTTCCAGAACCAATGAATTTCGTAAGTAGAGGTACCACTGTGCCGGTTCACGTGCTGTTATTTTTTTCCTCAAACTGGAATGCTGAATGTTTCATCAGGCAGAGTAGCTGTTGATCGTGACATACATTCAATTCATTGGAAAAGTCAAGCCGTGAGAGGACTGACCTCATGACAGGCTTCACCTCATCAGGAGTGGTGACAGAGCGCTGGATGCAACCTTTTCTGGAAACCACAGAGCAGTCACGGCATGAAACAAAAGAGCCTAAAAATGGTTGCCGCTGTTGAGCCACCGTTCATGGAATGTGATGCAACGGTTGACTAACCTTCGTAGTTTTCTGACCTCAGGTGTTGAACTCGGTGCTGAGGCGGGGCTGTCACTGTTCATCCTACAAGACAGCACACAGTGTGTTTGAAAGATCCAGGTACACACACACACACACACACACACACACACACACACACACACACACACACACACACACAAACACACATGAGGTATTGTGACACACTGCGATTACAGAAGAATGGAAGAAGCTCATCGAACTTTTTGGGATCTGGTCTGAGAGGATTTTTTTTTTTTTTCTAGACAGCGCCCATCAGATGGCCCGCAGAGAGGAATACATGGTAGCCGTGTCCGTATTTCTCTCCGTTTCTCCTTGCTTGGCATTCAGGCAGGTCACGCAGTTGAGCTCTTTCTCACTCACTCTCAGGGTTATTTATCCTCATCCTACAATTAGTAGTATATGCTTGGCATTATCATTCTTGGTTGTCTTTCGTGTTTTCGTCACCTCAGTTTTGCTGTATCCGCCCAATAGAACGTGACAATAAAGGCTTTCTATTTTATTTTGTGTGTGTGTGTGTTGTTTTTCTTTCGAGGACGTTAGACTTGAGCATGCGAGTCTCCGCACAGACGGCCCCGACAGGTCCCGCGAAACGGCAAACGTCTCATTAAGTCAGATATGGTGCTTCGATTGCTTCACTGACACTTGGATAACTTGAGCAATCAGAAAGAGCATGTGTCATTAAGTTACCAAACTTAATGACATAACATTAAGTTAGCAAACTTAATGACAGATTACACGGAGAGAATCATTAAAGAGTTTGAGCATATCAATGCTATCGTTACATGTTAAGACGAGTAACCGGAAATTAGCACGCCTCTGTGTACGAAACGTGGAAACGATACGTGCGGGGTTGAACTTAATATTGAAAAGCCGGGTGAAAACGACATTAATCACCGACTATTTTTAATAAACCTCCATCCATCTACTGCTTATCCTGTTGGGCGAGAGGTAAGGTACACGCTAGGCTGGTCGCGCTAATGAGCGGGAGGAAAAAAATTGCAGACAGAACGGCCCGAGCCAAGAT
>NW_017805149.1:161799-182868 GCF_001891065.2 Hippocampus comes | reverse complement strand
CACACACACACACACACACACACACACACACACACAAACACACACGAGGTATTGTGACACACTGCGATTACAGAAGAATGGAAGAAGCTCATCGAACTTTTTGGGATCTGGTCTGAGAGGATTTTTTTTTTTTTCTAGACAGTGCCCATCAGATGGCCCGCAGAGAGGAATACATGGTAGCCGTGTCCGTATTTCTCTCCGTTTCTCCTTGCTTGGCATTCAGGCAGGTCACGCAGTTGAGCTCTTTCTCACTCACTCTCAGGGTTATTTATCCTCATCCTACAATTAGTAGTATATGCTTGGCATTATCATTCTTGGTTGTCTTTCGTGTTTTCGTCACCTCAGTTTTGCTGTATCCGCCCAATAGAACGTGATAATAAAGGCTTTCTATTTTATTTTGTGTGTGTGTGTGTTGTTTTTCTTTCGAGGACGTTAGACTTGAGCATGCGAGTCTCCGCACAGACGGCCCCGACAGGTCCCGCGAAACGGCAAACGTCTCATTAAGTCAGATATGGTGCTTCGATTGCTTCACTGACACTTGGATAACTTGAGCAATCAGAAAGAGCATGTGTCATTAAGTTACCAAACTTAATGACATAACATTAAGTTAGCAAACTTAATGACAGATTACACGGAGAGAATCATTAAAGAGTTTGAGCATATCAATGCTATCGTTACATGTTAAGACGAGTAACCGGAAATTAGCACGCCTCTGTGTACGAAACGTGGAAACGATACGTGCGGGGTTGAACTTAATATTGAAAAGCCGGGTGAAAACGACATTAATCACCGACTATTTTTAATAAACCTCCATCCATCTACTGCTTATCCTGTTGGGCGAGAGGTAAGGTACACGCTAGGCTGGTCGCGCTAATGAGCGGGAGGAAAAAAATTGCAGACAGAACGGCCCGAGCCAAGATAAATGCGGATGTTTTGGATGCGGTGACGTGCAGTGAGGGTTGGGGTTGAGGAGGCACTCATCGTTCATGTTTGTCAAGGCTTCTTGGTAAGTTTTTCAAGTCACAAAATTCCATATGGGTCCACACAGACTCACTCTTTGAGAATAAAAGGCAGGGAAAGCAGAAAAGACGTTTTTTTAAAATAGCACAGCCACAAAGCCGGTCTTTATGTGTACACCATTGCGTTTGAAAAGAGCGAGTAGTTTCACGTCTTTTCCCCGACTCCCATCGTTTGAAGCAAACCAGGTAGTTCTGGCGTCGGTCTTCCATTATTTATGATTTCCTGCTTTGTTTGAAAGCCCAGCTTTGAAAAATGTCTTCGTTTGGAAATGAAATGACAGCTTGTAGCATCGCACAGCACACATCTTGTTTACTTTTTGCACACGGGTTAGAGTTCACCGTGACCTGGCTGGTGGCAAGGCTATCGGGCTGCTCACTATCGCCGCCTTCCTTGAGGCAGCAGTACTGGCTGCCCCAAGGCAAACATTTTCCCTGTGGATTTGTGTCATAACGACTGTCCATGCCTCACCTCTCGCCTCCGTATATCGAAGCAGGAAATACAGAAAATTTTCTGTGAATTTTTTTTTTTTTTTAACTGTAAAAATGGTCAAAATGCATTAAGAACCACACCAAAATCATTGTCCAGAGTACAAATATGAATACTTTCTTTTTCCTCTCATGATGACAGGGGAGGCACAGCCTCCCCTGCCTCCCCTGACTGCACGTCACTGTTTGGATGCATTTCAACTGTTCAGGAGAACATAGCATACACAGGCCTATCACACTGCCTGCTCTTGATACTCTGGAAACGCATTCAATTACCGCTGCTGGTCATCGTCATTACTGATGATGATGAAGACTATGATGATGATGATGGTGGATTAGCTTAGGCTTACATTTCGCTGTTTGCCTCCACAAAGCCAGCGACCGGCTTTGTGAGCGCAGTCAACTGGATGTGGATTACTACAAAGCACCAGACATGATAAGGGGAGACTTTTTTTTTTTCATTGTGACCATAACACTGAAATACAGTAGTCCCTCATATATGGTGGGGGTTACACTCTAAAAGCTCACGTGATAAAGTAAAACCATCAAAGTGGTGACCATAATATCTCTTTTATGATTATATGTATTTTAAAGCTTCAATTGTTAATTAGCATTTTAAATCCAAGTGCATAATACTCATACAAATATGCATGTGAGGTGCTGGCATTATTCCCCCCCCCCCCACACACACATTCTACAGTGTAGTATTTTCAACTTTAAATGTGTGTGGTCTGGTTTGGTGAATGATGTGGGAGTCAGCAAATGAGAGTATAATTGACCTTTCAATTGCTCAGGTTAGCCAGTCTGCACATTGAGTTCTCGGGTAACTGTTGTGGCCATCGCGTGGTGTACGATGAGTTTTTTGTGTTCAATAAAGCGAGCGAGCACCTTCCTTGACCACCTGTGAAGGGATTACAATTTGTTCTCGTCAGCGGTGGCGACCTATATTTAAATTAGCTGGCAACATTTACTTTACCGTGGACATGCACTCGTGAAAGACATTTCGGCTATGCAATAGAAACATTTTACCTTCTTATTTTATGTGTGAGATTCTCCCAAACTTTCATTCTGTCTGTGACGCACTGTTTGCTCCTGGCTTACACGAATTGCTACGCAGGTCCGCAGCAACGTTAATTAATCCACGTGGAAAAATGAATACAGTCAAAATCCCATGATCCAGTGAAAAATGTATGATGCAAAATTAGATATATTTGATCTAAAAATCTGCCATAGTTTCCGCTGCAGTAACTTGAGTATAATTCGGTGCTGCTTCCATGGAGGAAAAAAAAAAGACGTGATATCAATTTTCATTTGAGACGTTTCAGAAAACATCCATGGCTTGACACTCGTCGCGTCACCCACTGCTCACAAACAGCGTGACACTAGCAGCAAAGACATTTCACGTCAGTCTCTTTTTCTTTATAAAAAGCTGCTCCATAAGCATTCTGAGAGCCCCATCAAGCCACTGACAAGAAAACAAAAAAAATAAAACAACAACAACAACAACAAAAAAGTAGCAACGCATTAAACTAAAAGCAAGAATGGCTCTAAAAACAGAAGTCTGACTTCTACTCATGCTCTACACCACCTGAGTCTCCTGCGTAAAATATGAATCTCCTTTCATCACATTAATATCCGGCAGATATGTTTTTACTCCTTCCCAAAGGTTCTCACCTAAACACGAGGTGATTTTTGAATTTAGAGTGGCTTCCACACAGCGCAGTTTTTAGTGTTATGAAAGCAACTGACACAATGTGCACAATGGGAAACGTGTCGCACGTTCATTGACTGAATGTTCACAGTGCCGAAAGACTGTTTGGATTAGTTTCACGGGAAAGGCAAAGGCCAGGGCAGAAGACAAGTTGTAAAGTTGCAAACCAGAAAGGAAAAAAAAATTGGAAGCTTTTTCAAGTCTCAATCCTTAAAAAGCAACGAGTGCTTCCTCTGTCAATTTACATTTTACAATTGCAAAGCAATTGACCACTAAAGAAGAAGAATTCACCACTTAAGTTGAGGTTTCCTTAGTTCAAGCCAAGTAGCTTGTAAATTTCCCCAGTGTGGGACAAATAAAGGATATCTTATCTTATCTTAGCTGTAATTAAAGGCAGCAGTTAATTTTATTCGCCGCCAACTAAAACATTGTTGTTTTCGTAACCGTTCTATCTGAATGCCTCTTTCAATATTCCCATTGACAGGGTTGTACAAGGCTCTCACTTGAAAGTCTTCTCGAGTCACGGAGAGAAAGAATTGAGTTTCGGAGGCGTTAATCTTGTCTTATCTATAATATATACAACTGGATTGGAAAAAAGAAATCCGAGACGGAAAGTTAAACTAATCAACTGTGGCTGCATAAGTATGCGCCCCCGTTTATAATGGGGGTGCGTGGCTGTGAGCATCATCGCGTTCAAACATTCAGCAATCATGCTCGTCACCCCCAAATGAAGTTCAACAGAACCGGGTCGGCTTTTCCTGCCATTTTTGTAGTCACGCCTCACACCACAAGCCACGGTCCACAGACAGCTTCCATCGAATCCGAGGAATCTCACTGCTCAAAGGTAGAAAAGGACTTTGACAAGCTGTTTTTCATTGTCATCAAACGCACCCAAATACTGGAGTTTGAAAAGCCCGTTTGGTTTCACGTGAATCCAAAGGGGCTTTCAAACCCCCCCCCCAAAAATACATTCATAAAATCCCAGAAAACACATCAGGATTCAGGACCAGATTGTACACCACAATCATTCATGAACGCAATTGCTGATGTGCAAGACTTGATAACTCGGCATGAAAGGGGTTCAACCTCATCGACGTCACTCGCTGCACCGCAGGCAATCAGCGACATCGACGCTGCACGCCTCCGCAGAAACTGTGTTGTGGATCTCTATTATTCACTTACCAGTACCGGGAACAGTTTTTCTTTTTTTGTTTTTTTAAAATCATTCTTGTTTTTTTCATCTCTTAGCAACATTCACATTTCATGTCCTATTCCTGATTAAGCAGCAGGTGAAAAAGAACTCTTCCGCTCCATAGGTTATTCATGGAAACTGGATAAGTAAAACAACTCAGCGGTGCAAAAAAAAAAGGAGCCAGATGAGATATAGTACATATTTGCACAGGCGCATGCATTCTTACATTTTAAGGCAGCGTCTCGAAATCATTCCAATGCAACTGCATGTGAAGGGCCATTTTTGTTGGCTGCAGAGTCGGATGAAAGCAGGAAAGTTACTTAAAACGGCTCTTCCGCAGACACTACCGAGGGCACGCTATAGGATCACCGCGTCCATTAACGAGAGGAACCTTCCCCAATGCAATTTTGAATAAATAATGAGACGGCCTCATTAAATCGAAGGCACCCGTTGCTTCATAGGATGTCCTCGCTATATGTCAATACGTCAAAACGAATATCCTGGGACTTTTTTTGACCCGGGAAGGGTTTGTTTGAACATTTCCACGCCAATGGCAAATTTGAGGAGGGAAAAAAAAGAAAACCTAAAAAAATAACAAAACATGTTTTTGCGTGTAGGTGTTTGTCAGAGAGAGATAGAGTGGGTGATGGAGAGAAGCTAAGAGAGGGATGTAATTATCGTGGGAGGGATATTGTTCACCTCTGGCCGAGCGTGGGCAAATTGCTACGCTGCTCGTCTGTGTGTGTGTGTGTGTGCGCGCGCGCGCGCACGAATCGAAATACAGTCAAACGATGTGATTCAAGAGCTCTGACGTGCATTTCATTTCTCCCTCCAACTTTTTTTTTCGCATTACCATTTCAATCTTTCAATCTCTCTCTCTCTCTCTCTCTCTCTCTCTCTCTCTCTCTCTCTCTCTCTCTCTCTCTCTCCAAAGTGCACAAATGCCTCTCGGACGACTCATCTCTGCACCTCATCCGCCCACTTGATCCACTCAGGATTGCAAATCAGACTGCCAACACAAACACGCATACACACTGGCACACAGATTAGCCAATACATTCCGCCGCTAGGATCACAATATGATGCTGTCCCGTATGTCAACTTTCTCAGATCATAGCACTTGCTGAAGTCCAACCAGGTTGTTATATGCTGCGCCAGCGAAATAGTGTAGTCCTCCCTCAACAATTTAGTTTTTTTTAAACATTCTGACTTGTCCGCCCACTTCTAGTAATGTGGACGCTGTCGTATGCAGAAACTACGAATGATACCACAAGTATATTGACTCAAGGCACATGTTTCATGGGGGGGGGGGGGATTGCACACCACCAAACACAAATTTTACATAAAGTAGTGCTCGAACCATATGGATTTTTTTTTAGGCTCGTGCCGATTCCATAGTACTCTTGTTTATTTATTTATTTTTTTTAAGAGTAAAGCACTCTGAGCCCATACTGTTCCGCCTGCGTTCTGCATTGAAGCAATTCTAAAATCCCGTGCGCTTACGCAGGACAAATCGTACCTCTGTAAGCACAATACCTGTGCCGCCAGGCCCACTGCAGTGCCTCCAAGCATTTACAAGGTCCGTCCGATTCAACTTGGTCCATCGGCACATTTACAACTTGTATTAAAGAGCCTTGGATAAAAATCATTTTATTCGCGTTGGGTGTTCTATTTCTCCAAAAAGCTCATCATTTCTAAAATACTGGGGGTGCTTCTGTTTTGTTGTTTTTGAAAGGATGCACAATGATATACAATGAAAAAAAAAATAGACAAGTCAAATCGCAGATTTGAAACAAATCTGGGGTTTGACTTTGATGACGCGATTTAATTTAATTACACGGTGAAATGAACATGAGGACTTTTTTTTTTCTCCCATTCAATTACCAATGAATGTGGCTGCCTCGGTGCAAAAGATGTTGCATTTTATGCGGAGGCAGGGCAAGCTCAAAACCATGAATGCATTCGCACGCGCACACACACACGCATTCAGTTTTCATTTAGCTGCTTCTCCCACAGCAAAAGAAGGAATGTAAATAAACAGTATTATTCATGAGTACAGTATACTCCTCCACGGAAATAGTGTATGCGTACACCCAGGCACAGATACAAAAAGGGCTGGGAATTATTCCTGCCTACTTGACGCAGGCAGGCTTTGCCATCTAAAAGGCTCGACAATCCCAACAGCCCCGACTCACCGTGAGCCGGCCAATCTCATCCCACAGCATCTACTGTACTCTGTTCTCCGAATGGGTGTCATCACGTTATTTATTTCTCAAGCCTCCGATATGCCTCCCGCTAAAAGCTCGTGTGTTCAGTGTGACTTCATTTATGCACGCATTTTCAAACTTCCGAAGCAGCATTTCTTTTACAGTCTATGGACAAAAATACGTGGACGCTTGGCCAATCATTGGTGAAAACGAAGGGCCGAATCCACCATGACTGAACAGCGATCGTTGACAGCACTTCATTTGCACCCTCAGTTTTCTCCATCCCCTAAGGTGCTTTTCGCACATCATATCGTACGAATGACATCCCGGCGCAAACACGCCCTCAAAGGTTTGACAGCTAAGTGCAGTTTTGCACCCGTTGTCCCTCTGACTGCACACATGACAAATTATAAATGCTAGCTGTGCGCCAAGAACACAGTAGCAGACTAATGGCAGTTCGGAAGAGACTCATTCGCTTAATTTAAATCGTCAATATGTTTAGAACTGCCGACTGAACCTGTTATTTTGCTTTGGCCCCTTCTGTTGTTGTTTTTGTTTTTAATTATATTTATTTCTTTCATTCCATATTTTATTACTGTTTTATTAAATGCAATATAACACACTGCACAGTGTCCTTCAGTTCCAAGAAAGGCGTCTTTGAATAAAAATGCATTAGGAAATTATTATTATTATTATGATGACTACTATTATAGAAAGATGAAATTATCAGAATGCGAGCTAGGGAATCCGACCGAGGAGGCGCAAATGGGACTGTCATCAGGCTGGCCCGGGTCGAATTGCTGTCTTTTCTTGACGCATCATTACTTGGTCAACGGAGGTTTTGGGGAGTGGGAAGGGCGTAATTTGGGGCGACATGTCTTGTCCCTGTCGGAGTGTTCCCTCGTGTTCCTCTGGCCATGCGTTCTCTCGCTCAAAATAGGTTTCCACTGAGTAGCGCTAAATTTGCACCCGCTTTTCTGAGGCATTATTTGCGTCACTCAACTGCGTGTGGCTATTTGCGCTCGGGCTCGTGAGTTAGCCGTTGTTTATCAATGAGGCTCATTTGCATAGAGGTGAGCAATTTTTCTACCAAATATATGCATATGACATCATTTAAATATGCGCAAATACCACAGGCGCACCGAGACACATATTCTGCATCTCAGTTTGGGACCATTCTGAGCATTTTTGTGGATTTGTGGATTAGGCACTGTTTGCCTGCTCCGTTTTTCCCAGTTAGCGCCACGCAAAAGCCACGCGATCCTTGAGTGAGTTTGGCCCCGTTTTCGTGCATGTTTGAGAAGGTTGAGAAGGTTGCACCTCACCTGCTCCCCTCATGAGAACCAGCACGATCAAAAAGAAATAATAGCTGAATGGAAAGCATTCACTCGAAATATTCCTGGCCTTAAAACAGGAAAGGACTTTTTCAACTTCACGCTTCAAGAAATAAGAAATAAGGATCTGTGCGTTTGAATGAATCTGAAAAGTTGAGGCGGAAATGAAAGCACGTCCTTACTTGTTCGAAGAAGGCGAGGTTGGAGAAAGACAGGGAGCCACAGGGAAGACAAACACTTCATCGGGGTTCCGACCTAAGCTGCTTGCCCTAAAAGATGACCCAAAAACAAAAGGTTAAGACAATTTTTTAAAAAAAATTATATGGGGTGGGTCAAGTCAGCGTGTTAAAGGCCGACACACAAGTGGCGGTATTCTGACCTACCTGTTTTCGGCCGAGCGGGGGGAAGGATGAACCAGGTCGGGCATGGCCGTTGGGGAGGTGCCGACCGTCATTGTAACAATCAATTCCGGGTCGAGGATAAAGAGTTCCTCGTGGGAGATTTCGGACACGTAGTTGAGATGTTCCTGATGAAGCAATTGGCATTTCAAGGCAAGGAACCGAGGAGTCACGTGGCAATGCATCACCAAAGCCTCCAAAGAGGAGATCAACCCACCTGTGCTCGGTCTATCCTGTAAAAACGATCAGCTGTTGTCGCTGCGGAGAGAAAGTAGAACTTGTTGTAAAAGACGAGAAATGTAAAAAGTGTTGTCTTTCGATAACTCAAAGGTTGCGCCACTCCGCGAGTGCCGCAATTAAAGACGAGGTGCTACTACGGAGCTCATTTGCATTCTATAAGATCATACAGTAATCTTCGCCGGCGAGAACGTGCCGACACGAAATGCCACATCCGTCTCATTCTCTTTGCTCATTTATGGAGAGAAATAATCTTTTCTTGGTTTACAGTATCCCCCTTCCCCTCCCCCATCCGAGTTTCATGGAAATCAGGTGCCTTAGAACCTAAAATACCCTCCGAGCTGGAAAAGTAGCAAACTTTTATCATGTAAACGAGTGAGGCGGGTTTTATTGCGCAAGGTTTCCTTCCACTGTATTTATTATTCCCCCACTGGATAACAATGACACCGAATCTCATTTCCTTTGTTGTGCTCACATCCTGACTGCATCTTTTTGGGGGTTCAAAATTCCACAAGGATTCTTTTGAGCTCGTTAGGAATTCCTCATATGTTTGATGGCGAGATGTTTTTGTTCTTCTTCAAAGCCCCTCGCAAAATTCAATTCATGTTCATCATATTCACTGGTGAATATGAGTTGGGTTTGAATTATTTGGGGGTTTGAAGTGACAGCAAATGTTTGGTTTTTATCGGATAGGTTTTAACCGCCAGCTAATTTTCTATACAGCACCTGTCCTCATTAGGGTCGCGGGGACATTCACGTCGTCCCTTTTGGAGTCTTTTGAATTTTGGGATGTGGAAGGAAAGTGTCGAACACCCGCGGAGAAAATATGTCAAGCACGGGTTCAGCGTGATGCCAGGTTTTCAACCATCTATCCAATTACACGGCCAGATTCCCTTCATTTGGGCGACGGGTGAGCTGGAGCCCATCCCAGCTGACTTTGAGCGAGAGGCGGGGTCCACTACAGACCAATCGCAGGGCACACCTAAGACAAAATGACCATTCACACTCACGTTCCCACCTCGGGGCAATTTAGATTCTTCAATGAACCCAACATGCATGTTCCCTGAATGCGTGTGTGTGTGTGTGTGTGTGTGTGTGTGTGTGTGTGTGTGTGTGTGTGTGTGTTTGTGTGTGCCAGTAGAAAGCTCACACAGGCAAATTGCGCTGTGCCGCCGGTTTTAAACAAGCAGCGCCTAACTCTAATGATGACTACTTTGACCGGAGTCCAATCAATATGTTTGACAATGTTATGCATGCCAGGCAGCGTTTATTAGTATCAGGAGGCAGGAGTTCTTCCCAGACGCCCCGTGTCGGCAGCCAAAGCAAAAGCTGTTAACAAGTGAAAATAATGAACTGTGTGGGCTGTCTCTCGGGCAGCCATCTGAGCCGCTGAAAGCATGAAACTTGGAGTCATTTAAGCAAAGTTTAGCTGCAAAGTTCTATCAGCCTCCAGGCGAGGTAAGAAAAAAAAAAAAGAAGATCTACAAATTCAAAAGCGGTGTTTAAAATCGGTGTTGTTTTTCATCATTTCAGGGTGGGATTGGACTCTAGTGAAAGCCATTTTGCGTGAGGCTGCACGAGGACGTGCCAATCTTCGCGCTTGTCCTTTTCATTCATAAAACTGCAATTCCTACTCTTAATGACCGACAACTCATACCCCGAATGGAAGAGATTGACGAGTGATGATCACTTACAATCAAGGAAACACCACTTTGGCGACAATCGCTGCAACGAAACATTCTTCGTCTTGACAGCTTCCTCCTAAACACAAATCAGACTGTTTGAAAATGTTCAACTAAGAGAATCTGAGGCTGAAGAATGAGAATTGGAAAACACACGGAACATGCAGCCACGTCCTTAAACATTGAACAACAGAAATCACAAAGACTCAGAAAGATAAAGCCGCACGATCTGCAATACACTCAGCCGTATTTATTTAAGTCCTCACTACTCTGTTCTGTCTAAATAAAAACATCTCTCTCCCATTTCCTCTGATACCCATTCGATCGCAGGCTACAAGTTACAAACCTTGTGTGATTTATTCAGAGACGGCTACGGTAACATGAGCTCCTGACTGCAAACTACAACGTCTCCTCTGATCTCGAGGCAACATATCAAAAGGCGAGCTACAGAAAAACAACGCATTCTAAAATTCCTCTGTGTTTTGTCTTTTTTGTTTGTTTTGACCAATGACTTGATCAAACATACATCAGGATTTCTACAAAGGTGCCCCCCCCACACACACACCTAACATAAACAAATATGGATAAAAAATGTCTCCCCTTCAATAAATAAATAAACGTATATGACCAAAACAATCTAAAATACTGGATTTAAATTAGTGGCCTACTCTTGATGGCACCCAGTACACCTTCATCATCCTCACAAGGGTCTCGGTGGGTGCTGGAGCCTATCCAGTAAGCGGGGGACACCTTGAACCGGTTGCCAGCCAATCGCATGGTACACACAAGACGAACAACCATCGGCGCTCACACTCGCACCTCGGGACAATTTAGAGTGGTCATGAACCTGCCGTGCATGTTTTGGGAATGTGGGAGGAAACCGGAGTAATCGGAGAAAACCCACGCATGCACGGGGAGAACATGCAAACTCCACACAGGAGGCCAGAGCCGGAATCGAACCCTGCACCTCTGCACTGTGAGGTCGACGCGCTAACCACTCGACCACCGGGCCGCCCACCTTCATCAAAATCCTTGAAATTGTAAACAAAAAAAGAATATCGAAAGAAAAATTTTAAAACACTCAAGGGCACCTTATTGAAATAATAAAATGTGAGATGTGGAGCTGTGCATCATCTTCAGTGGCAGAAAATGCTCCAATCAATCCAAGAATCGGATCAATAAACAGTCATCTAGAGTGCCCACTTCAATACACATTTGAGTCCTGTTGAGTGTTTAACTCTCAATAATAAAAATGGACTCTTCCTCTGATGTAATGTCAATTCATTTGAGCCGAAAAAGGTCGAGCACATTGCCGCTGTCAAGCAATAATAACAACAAGACCTTCAACGCTGGTTCCCGTGCGTTTTCTATGGCACTTTGGCCACTTTCTTCCAGCAATGAGCAACTTCTGCTAGATTCAACCAATATTTTAAGGGAAGCTATTTCGACATTGAAGCTACCTGCAATTTAGCCAACTGCTGTTTGACTGCCATTTATTGTTGTTCCAATTATTCGGGAGGAAAGTTTGGAACCTTGGAAATTCCCAACATGTTACAACCCTAATTGAAAGCCACAGATTAAAAACAACACGATGACACCAAGCACTTCATGACAAAGCTCGATCAAATCCAACACTGCCATTCTTTAACACTGCTGCTCGCACGTCATTGTGCTGCTAACAAAGCGACTGCACGCCGCACATCCCATCAGTAAACAGAAGCGATGAGCATCATCGGTCTCCAGAGAGCAAGAGATCAAACAGTGCTGCATCCTTCTGGTTGCTATGCAACACAGCGACACAAAGGCTCAACAACTCCATCCATCCATTTTTCGGAACCCTCAAGATTTATTCACATGGCATCAAACCTAAAAATACAAAATGGAATCATACTGAAAACGAAATGCCCACAATTAGACGCTAAGCCTTGACGATGTACAAAAGCACCCCACGGAACTAGTCCGGTGTCTTTCTTTGGTCGTTGGTTATGGCCGAGCGGCAGAGAAACGGCAACGGACGGGAGGCACCGCTTGATTTCTGTACACAATGGAAGCGGCGCTGGGCCAGCATGCCGTCAAAAGCACAGCGACCGCCTTCCCTACTTCACACAAGTCGCGGTGACAGAGCATGACAGCACTGCAAAAATCCCAGAGGCAAGATCTCCCCCCCGCCCCGCCCGGGCCGCCAAGATGAAAGACAGACAAAAAAATTAATAAATAATAATAAAAAGGGGATAAGGCAGGCATCAGCGAAAGGGACACAAATGAAGGAAGATCGAGGAGATGAGAGCTTTCCGCATAGCTATCGCCTCCAAGCGTCGATTGAATTCTATAGGAGAGGCTTGTTTGCATACTGTATGTCTCTGCGTATCGTGGCGCTCACCTCCGAAAATACTGGAAGGGTGAGGGCAATTTATTTGCTTGCTGTGGATTGAATTTGTTTTGGTTGGATCTCAAAAGATGATTCGGAGACAAAAGATCAAAAGCTGTGCTTTCCCGGATGTTTTTGCATCTGCATCGGATACACAGTTTAGAAGACAAACATGACTTGATCTGTGACAAAACCACATTTTTAGGAGAGCAAAAGGAATGCAACGGATAGACCTACATGAATCTCGCCTTTCGCGGCATCAAGTCTGTGATGTATTGACAATAGCAAACGTGTGCATTCGTCCTTTGAAATGCTCTCCAGGCGATCGCCATTTCCGTCTATTGTTTGTTTTGGGGCTCACGTCAGTCTCTTATGTAGCAGGTAAAATGCATTCTGGTAAAGGTTTAGGACTCTCTGAAAATGGCCTTTGTTGCATTTGACAGAGTGTTTCGCTACATGATAAAGGATCGATATTGGGCAGACTTAAAATGTTTTGCTGCTGCCATCTTGGGTTGCATTCATGTTCCTCGAGGAAGGCGCGCACACGCTAGTAATGAAGCTAACTTCCACTGAGTTTTCGCAGCTGAGTTTCACAGAAAAAAAAAAAAAATCCAAATATAAGGTCAATAAAGTTTACATAGATGGGGACAACTTTGTACAGCTCCACCGGAGCCAAACAACTTTGAGAATGCGCTAATTTGTCACATTCCCGCCAGGTGAAAGTGGACAAACAAGTAGGACAAAATAATCATTGCGCTCGGTGGGCAGCGGGACTTGTACAACACAGCCAGCCTCCAAAACGAGCAAATAAATAAATAAATAAATAAATAAAGGGGGGCAGACATAGATGACTTAAGTGTCTGGATTTGTTTACAGCTGTTGAACCAAGTTAGCAAAAATTGAAACAAAAGCCACGGGCACCTGAATGACTGGAGAAGTTCATGCACTTTTTTTCATTACGGTCAGATCAGGAGATGTAAACAATTCAAATATTTCATTTTATATTGAATGTTTATCAGGGTTTTTTTAAGCTTTGCTGGTATTTTAATTATTTTTCCCAATGCATTTTTGTAATGGCAGGGGTCGACTGAATAGTAAATTATACAAGGGGTTTAAATAGTTACATTCTTCCATCCTCTGATCGGATCGGTGATCTTTTTTTTTTTTCCTCAAGCTCACCGATTGGTGAGCATCCCCAAAATCCTGCGTAACACTGAAGGAAATGAACTGAGGACTAAGAGTGGTCAATCTATCAGAACATACTACAGCAATCCTGATGCAATGCAAATGTTGCCCTCTCGGAGCTGTGAGCAGTACGCGATAACTTCGGAGCCATCTAATCAACCAATTTAAATAGTTGCCACACATTCTTGTAAGGTCATTACTATCCTGCCTGGAAAGTAATATCATACTCATCCTAACAAGCAGAACATTCTTGTTCTTTGATGGAGTTCCAATGCCTTGAGCAAGGGCCCTCTTACTCAATACCGGTAACAAGAATACAAGAGAGACATACAGTGGGTAAAGTTAAGAGGCTCGATCGATGATTGTACAATATTTTGAAAAATAAAAAATAAAAAAATAGAGATGCTAAAATGTGTCTTCCTAATAATTCATATGGTCATGGATTATACCAGCATTTTTCCTTTGTACCAGCTAACAGAGTCCTAGTTGACTCTCTCTCTCTCTCTTTCTCTCTCTCTCTCTCTCTCTCTCTCTCTTTTTTTTAATTTATTTTTGTGACCTGAACAAGTCCCCAGAACTATTAAAAACGTGTATTACTTCCGACATAAGTTACAGCACATTCCTTTATTAGAACCATAACTTGGACAAAATGTTCGGGCCAGATTTCTTTGTGAAAAGGTGCACTTTTCATGTTGTGCAATGCAACCCCTTGAGTGAAGAACCTTTTCAGGTTTTTGCATGTGGGTGTTTGTTGTGCGCACAGGCGTTTGATGTGTGCTTTTTAAAGAATATCAAGCAGGATATGGGAAAGGAAGCAAAATGTTGATCTCTCTTGGTGAAACCCTTCAGCAGTCAATCAATCACTTGTTATCTGGCCATCACAACCGTGACCATGTGTAACCTTTTGGCGAGAATTTTAGCTCTGGGGTGAAAGGTTTTCCTTATTACAATAAAAGGTTTCAGCGCCTGAAGCAGAAAACGAAGAAACCGTAATCAGGCAGAAATCAAAACAAGCTCAAAAAGTGTTGGAACTATTGGCGAACTTTCTTCTTGCACATCTTTCTTAATTGGTGCGCTACTGGTGAGTTAACCTCTAAAAGTCACATCTCAAAGCTGTTCGTGAAAATCGCTGAAATTACAGTCGAGAGAACATGCGGCAAGTGACGCTTAATTAGTAGGCTCGATCCATAGCTGCTGTTTCATTTCAGGATGGGAATTCTTTTTTTTCTGAAAATGGAGTAGACATGTTGTTCCTTTTGCTGAGACAGAAGCCCAGGAACAAAATTAATTAACTCACCCTGCACATATGCACTCTCGGGGTTGAGAGTAGCATAGGGGATGATCAAACTGGTTGGTTGGTTGAACTGCAATTTTTGTTGAGGGAAAAAAAAAAAAAAGTGATGACCCTGGAATTCGAAACTGAAATTATTGCAATGTAGCAGTTGCGTCATTTACTCAATACAATATGGCTTGTATTTTTTTTAAGTCACTGCCAATTCAGCTTGTTTATCTGAAGAGATGAAATTAACAGATGCAGACAGAAATAATTTCTGCACTCCCATCACAGCCGCCAACAGATCAGTAATTCATTTTTGTTTTGTATTTTTCTTCGCGAAGGGTCCATTATAATGGCAAAATTGCCCTTTTTTGGTTAGCCCGCCCATAAAACATGAAATCAAACAAGTAACACTTTTGTTGTGACTTGCTTAGTCCCGAAACTGCAAGCGAGACTGTGTTTTCATCGTTCTGTTACAAAAGAGAGGGGCTAATTTAGATTATAACTGCCACTACGACGTGTTTCTCAGCCAATGACTTGGCAGCCAGGCTGGCCTTAGATTGTATTTGGCTACGCAGTAGGGGAGACGGCCAACCCAACCCAGTCTTCAAACAGAAGGACGGTAGAAGCACCATTGCTCTTCAACCTTTGCATCTTCTGTGAGAAAAAAAAAAAACAAAAACAAAAAAAAACAACTGCCAGCACCAGAGAAAACATTACCGCTGCTTAATAGATGCCATAAAGGTACAGTACTGTATTTGACTGTGTTATAACGACGCCCTTCAGGACCACAATGATGAAAACGGAGAAGGAAGAAAAGGGAAAGATGGTGATCGATACCATAGTAACAACTCAAAGCCTCAAAGAGTAATAAGTAGTGCATGACATGCTGAATGTACCACTACAGGGTGGTACCGCAACCCAGCAGCAGCCTGAGAGGGGTGCCTCACTTCCATAATACTCAACATCACCCTCGAAGAATTGAACGGCCACATTTCTAATTTGTCGACAACATCTAATCGGTCCAGCTGGCTAAGCGTCTCGACAAAAACCTCCGCAAAGTACGCAACGAAAATCAAACAAAAACAATCAAAATCAGGAAAAATGAAAATACCAGTTCGACAGACATCTCAATGACTACACACAACAACTCCCCACGACCAACCTGAAGTCCCACACATCTCAAAGAAGAGTGGACAAAGGAGATGTCCTGGAGAGATAGGAAGAGTCAAAGGACAGCATAGAAAATAGCCCAGACATTCAAGGAAAAAAAAAAGTCTTTCTTCATCATGTCACTGCAAGGAATGCTATCCCGAACTCAAATCCACTCTTCCCACATAGGTCTTACCTCTTGTAAACGCTGAATGTGTTCTCTACATGTCTCCAAGTCGCTGTCTCCAGGAACTACTATAAGTCCCAATGGAATAGCTGCGGACACACAGACACCAAACAATTACTCACCAACGGTTGCAAGTTAGCTGCCGTGAATTAAAAAAAAAAAAAAAGTCTACACACCCTTGTTCAAATCCCAGGATCTTGTGATATAAATAATACAAAAACTTTCCAACCAATCACGTGATCAATAATACGCACACCCTGTTATAACTGGTGTGTGGCTGTGTTCAGAATTAACCAATCGCATTAAAACTTGCGTTAACTGGGGGGTCAGCACAGACCTGCCACGATTTAAAGTGCCTCAGGTTAACCACAAATAAAGTTCGGATGTTCTCGTTGGCTTTTGCTGACATTTTTGTCGACACATTTGACAGAGGGATCTCACTTTTGAACAGGTCTCAGTCTGGAGAAGGGTACAAAAGAATCTGTAAAGCGCAATGGAGAGTCGAATGGAGAAAATATGGCACAATTGTGACACTGAAAAGAACCGGAAGCCCCTCCACGACGGAGAAGAAAACTGCCGAAAAGCAACATTGAAGGAGCTGCAGGAATCTCTGGTAAATATTGGCTGTTTAGTAGATGTGACAACAATCCCCAATCTTCTTCATGCATCTGGGCTTTGGTGTAGTGTGGCAAGACGAAAGATATTTTCAGTATAGGCATTCAGGACAAATTAATACAAAAAATAAATCCTGAATAATGCACTGGAACCAAAAACATAGAATTTAGATATCCTGTAATCTCTCATGAGCTTCTTGACTGCAGTATCACCTTCATATGGTTCTTCAATTTATACGCACATTCTGCTACACATGCAAATTGTATGCAAATCACAGAGACAAAGCGGTCAACATGTTTGCGGTGTTGCTACACCACCACCTTGTGTGAGAACTCAGAACCGCATGTAGAGCGAAATGGGGAATCATGACAAAATAGGACTCGACTTCAAGCTTTCGATGTATTTGAAGCGTCACCAATGCAAGCAGAGCCTGCACTGCTCATCTTTCATTATAGCACACTTGATGGGGGCAAGACCGGCTTGGATGGAGACGCAAATGAAAATTTCAAGTCATAGCTCCGTTTCTCAGTAATCACCAGGCGGTTTTAGTACCAATTCAAACCTGAAGATGAAATACTACGATAATCACTATTTACCCTGCTGCGCCATCCCGGGAGGGTCAACACAGCAACAACATGCTATTCTTGTTTCATTAGTCAGCCACAGTGCTTAAGAAATGCAGTAGATCAAACTCCACTAAAACAAAATGAGACGCCTAACGCTAGTTTCCGCCATGTTGTTGAACAGTCATCTCCATTGGGGGCCATAAAGGCAGACTCAACAACAACAACAACAAAAAATATTAATCATCAGAGTGCGCAAGAAGTTTCATGTTGAAAATCAGCTGCATCTGCCTGTGCCTCTGCACAACAAATCTCTCATCTCGGTCACGTGAAAAAAACATAAGCACATAAGCAAGAAAAAAAATGCATAAGAAGGCAAAAAGGAAAAGGCCAACTGAGGCTAAAAGGTTCAAGAAAAAAAATGCATTTAACACTCTCATCAGTCCTACTTAAGTGTTCCGATTCCAATAGCGATCATCCAAGAGTGTGATCAACTAATACCAATCAGGTGGATTTGGTGTAAAATCCTCGGTTTTAGAGAGCTACAACTACATATTTATTTATAAAGAATCCATTAATTTGTTCATTTTCTTCATCAAATAATCAGATGGAAAAAAATTAATTTGTCTTTATGTCTTTCTTATTCAAAGACAAGACAATGCTTCAAATTGGCATTTCAGAAAAATGCACAGAAAAAAACTTATGATTCTGTTACCGGTTTGTTCTGGGGAAATGTTGATCATTATCTTCCCACGTAAAAGCAACTATTTGTAAATGTCATATACGGATTAAACACAAAGATAACCACTGTCAAGTTTTTGTGGAGCCTTCCATTCCAATTAGAGTGAAACCAAATTACTGAATGGAATGAAAATACTTCATATGCTATCACACATCACAGGGCAAAGAATTGTCAACACATCCCCAGTTTTAATAGAGAGTGAACATTGGTGCAATCACAAATTAATAGTGGAAGTAGTTTTGAAATGAAAAAACACAACCCCCCACCCCCCCCCCGACATTTGAACTGGGGTGTGTACACTTTTTAAATGCCCACATACACGTTAAGAGCATGCAGTGGCCACATGACTGGATAGTGCGTATTTGTGTGTGTTTCCTTACACGCTTGTCTCAATTTGTCCTTGTCATAGTGCAGAGCGTCATAGTCACTCATGCTGATTCTGCTGACACGAAGCCTCAGCCTTTCTGGGATCCGCTGTTGGCTGAGATACAAAGAGGACCACGTCCATTTCAATGAAAAAATATCATTTTCACGATTGTTTCGGAAATAGTTAAAAAAAAAAAAAGTAGGCCTTCCCATTTCAAATACGCATGACTCACTCATTGAGGTGTGGCAATGATGCCCGCCGTTTGGTTTTCTGGACCATGTTGGCCTGGTTTCTGAGGCTGATGTTGATGATGGAGGGGGCGAGTCGACATGGTTCGCCATCCACCTGAATATGAACAATTCAAATTAAATTAGAAAGCGTATTAAAAAGCATGTGGCTGTTCAGAAGTTTAGGGGCACTTGGAAATGTCCTTATTTGTGAGAGTCAAGCTGAATTTTTTTTCAATGAAAAACAACCACCGCTGTATACAAAGCGCTGCAAATCTCATATATACAACAATAAACAAATTAATAACAAAGACAGTTGAAAGCACAAAAAACGGTAAACCTGAAATTCACGTCTCATGAGTCAAAAGCCAAAGAATAAGTTAGTTTTCAAACGAGTTTTAAAGAATTTGTTTCATATGACAACCCTAGGTAGGCTGTGTACATATTTGGAGGGTACCTGTACAGGAAGCGCCTTTGTGGTGGTGAGGGTTACTTCACGACATTGATTCAACCTCTCGCCATGACCTCCGACCTGAAGCGTAGCCTGCATATAAAAGGCACATAAGGTCATAGTTACAAAGTTCCTGTTAATTGGCGTTTAAATAACGAGGGGACCCAAGGAAGCGCAAATAGATAACTTATTTTTCCCCCCAAAACATATTGACACCATTATTTCCCTACCAATGATGTCATGGTGAACCCAATGACCTCAATGTACCCATCGTCATGGCGCTGAGGTTCAAAGTCATGATGTTCACCTGGGTTTCCCCAAGGTGTGGTACCAGCACAGTACCTGAAAAATAGACGACACAAAAGCGCACACATACAAACACAGAGCCTCAATAGTCGTATCATTTGAGTTGCTTTTTTTTCCCCCGATACAAATATCTACTGTAGGTCTCTGAAGCGCCCTTAAAAAAGTGCAAAATGACACAACTAAATACGTCATTATGTGCAGCCATTCTCCAAAAATGCGTCTGTCAGTAAGCCGTTCACACTGTGGCCTGATTATGATGCCAGAATTGGTCGAACTGACATGATGCTGCCCCAAAGATGGACGACCGAAGTTAATAAATTCAAATTCTAATGACTTCAAAATTGCAGAGGGGTTCAGAATACTTTCTGAAAGCATTTCTACCGAGTGGAATTTTCACTCGTTGGTTGTTCTTGAATACGACAAAGCTAATTCATGGGCAAGAAGTTGCTGACCCAGACGTAATTAAGTTCTGTCAAGAGTGGTAGCTGTTGTGACAAACCTTGGGATGTTGAGAAAGACCAGACATTGGAGCTTCAAATCCTGAACCTTGGATGTTAAATCAGTCCCATCGCACTGCAGACAAGCACACAGAAACAAACACACACACACACAAATGAGCGGCAGTGCTTTTATACAAGAGGCAACAGCTTGATTGGCAGCTACTCACCACAACTCGGATGTGTTTCGACAGGTCTTTGGAACTTCCCATCAGGAAATCTGAGAATGCCGTCTGTATGGCGGTCACAAACATGCATCTATAAGTGTTCGTTTGGCACTGCTTAACAGGCCACACACATAATACAAAATTTGGCATTTAACAGTTTGGGTCATATTGCATGTGATCTGCCCCGATTATCTCAACACAGACGACACACATTAAGATTCTGTCCCGCTATCAATCTCATCTAGTGCTCTGAGGCAAGAAGAGGAGGCACTTCTGGGTATGCGCCGATGTTACCAGAGTGTTTCTGAAGAGGAAGCGTTGTCACATGGAAACCCCGGCTAGAAAATATTTGCTCTGGAAAACACTTGTTGACGCCTGGGGAATCCACTATCGTACAAAAACCAGCATTGGGTTTTTGTTTTATTTAATGCCACTTCCTTCTTCGTCAGCATTGTTGCTTGTATGATTGTCGACATTCCGTTATCGTTACAGTTCACACAGTCAAACGATATGAGAGTTTTCCCCGCACAAGTTTGTAGGCCCAACCCATTTCTATTCTATGGGACATATCCACTTTTAACACACAATATCATTTTATAAGCTTACAGGACAA
Source organism: Hippocampus comes (assembly GCF_001891065.2). NCBI lineage: Eukaryota > Metazoa > Chordata > Actinopteri > Syngnathiformes > Syngnathidae > Hippocampus > Hippocampus comes. Next base: position 161,886 of record NW_017805149.1, on the reverse strand, counting down.
CCTAATGAGACATAAAATGGAGGACAAACAATCGGGTCTGACTGTTTATGTGTGAAATCGATCTTAGAGATATATATATATATATAT
>NW_017805149.1:158991-161648 GCF_001891065.2 Hippocampus comes | reverse complement strand
ATATATATATATATATATATATAGCCCACTAAAGCAGATGATGGTCGTGGGTCACCATGGCAATGGAGATGCTCCACTCCTCATTAAACTTGAACAGCATCCTATTGATTTGACCCTGTTTTTCTTCTTTTTTTTAAAGCTAAAATCAATACATCAATGTGGTTGCCAAGGCAACGCCAGAGTCGCCTCCATATGATAAACTCAAACAACTTCATTTTTAGACACTCTAAGCAAACATGATCCTCTTACTTACAGCGTGTGCTTTTAATGTTTATTGCTAAAATGTGATTTTTTTTTTTTTAAATAGCACCGTAGAGAATTCACAACAATTTTGATGTATCTTTTACAAAGACAATAAAAACATTGATATTATTAAGGCTACCGGATACAGTCTTGTTGCAGTCAAAATTACCCTGAAGCAAGTAATAAAGTGACAAAAAATTTGCACAGCAGAGAATATTATTCTATGTGGAAATGCACAAACCAACCGCACTGACTGTCATGTTTAGCACATGAAGTACCTTAATAACTCTATAACTCTGCTGAGGAGACATACCGAAAGCTGTGGACCCAACAGAGCTGCTATGACTCACCCTAAGCTAAGTTGTACTTTCATCTTGCTTAAATGCTTATGGCGGCTGTCACGCATCATTCAAATGGGCAGCAATTCAGTTCACACAAATCAGAAGTAAAAGGTTGTCTTGAAGTTAGGAATGGTTTTAACTGTGATGTACATTATATAAGGGTTGGGAAAAAAGGAGAAACATGGAATAGTAGAGTATGCTGTAGTATAGTATAATGTAGTAGAAGTTTACTTCAGCCTCTAACTTGACAAACTAGAAATGTGTGGTAAAGATTTTCCTTTAAAATGATGAGTTTAACAAAACTGTTGTGAAAGCGCTATATAAATCAGCATGTATTGTATTGTATTGTATTGTAAAAAGCATTTGACAATTTGACAGATTGTTTGCACTCACCCCAGCATAGAACATCTTATTCCTGAAACGACTGTTAAACTTCTCTGGGTTGGCTTCTAAAACAATGACAAACATTCATATTAGGGGAAAAAAGTCATCGGATACAAAATAGGTTAAACAAATAAAGAAAATGAAAAATGAATTAATTATATTTCATCAAGGGTGGCACGGTGGTCCAGTGGTTAGTGCGTCAACCTCTCAGTGCAGAGGTGCAGGGTTCGATTCGGGCTCCGGCCTTCCTGTGTGGAGTTTGCATGTTCTCCCTGTGCCTGCGTGGGTTTTCTCCGGACACTCCGTTTTCCTCCCACATTTCAAAAACATGCGTGGCAGGTTAATGGACCACTCTAAATCGTCCCGAAGTATGAATGTGAGTGCGGCTGGTTGTTTGTCTCCATGTGCCCTGCAATTGGCTGGCAACCCCACCTACTACCCAAAGACAGCTGGGATAGGCTCCGGCACCCCCCCGCGACCCTCGTGAGGATAAAGCGGATCGGAAAATGAATAAATGAATGAATGAATATTTCATCAAGTACTTCAAGCAAGACACACAATTAGAATCATGAATGAATGTAGCAATCAGAGTCCCGGAATTCGATAAATGCAGCCGCTAGGGGGCACTCTTACCCCATCAGTCACGTTCCCTCTTTGCATTTCTCGAACATGACTATGGTGATTATGGCTGCATGACATTGAAAAAACATTTGAAATGCGATTTGGGTGTAAAATACATTTTTATGGTATAATGAAATAAATATTTCCATCATACTATTTGGCGATTCGGACCAGCCAGCTAACTGCGTGCTCCTCGTCGCATATCATGTAACGGCCGTACCTGTCATGATGCGCCTGCTTGTTAAGATCAATTGTGGTCTACATTAACCTGTTGAGTGACCATCGATATTCACTACTTTTCCAAGTGCATTGTGGGTAATTTTGAGTGTGCTACATTTTTTTCTCTCTCTGGACATTCTGACTACCATGCAAAATGGCGTCATCTCTGTATAAAGCATTATATAGGGAATATTGAGGACAGACTTAGTGGTAGTAAGGCCCCAAGATACCAAACAGTTTTCCTATTTATGGTGATGTGCACTTAAGCTTGCATGGGATCGGTCCAAGTCAGATAAAAGCAGATAATTCAATATGAAACTTATTGCACGTCCTTGCGAAAAGCATATTGCACGAGTCATGATCGCAATGACAATATATATATTTTTTGATATATTGCGCAGCCCAAACAGTGATTCACGCATCCGTCATCAAATTAGCTTCAGAGTTCTTTTGGGCTAAGAAAAAAAAAAAAAAAAAAAGACTCAAGTGTTTCAGTTGGCAACATACCTCGTGACTCATGAAACTCGAGGGTTACATGTGCATCAAAGCCAAGGCTGAAGTAATTGTTGAACACGTCCAGGGGAAGCTGAGGGAGCATACACACAATAGAAATGAATACTTACTGTCATTGTGGTGTACAATAAAACACAAAGGGAAAAAAAAACTTTAATCTCTGTATTTTATATACCCAATCAATATTTCAAGACATCCAGCCGGCCATGACGAATGAAAACAATATTTCTCTTCTACCGGATGAATGATACTCATTCTCACGATTGGCTCGTAGAGCCAGCAAATTGCAAGATGACAGAAAATAACCTCAAGTTACTTTCTTATTTCCAAGTGAGT
>NW_017805149.1:146491-153991 GCF_001891065.2 Hippocampus comes | reverse complement strand
AGGATCATAGTTGGGTGGCATATATACAGTTTAAACCAGGGGTGTCAAACTCATTTCACATTGTGGGCCACATACGGCCTCGGTCGATGTCAAGTGGGCCAGACCATTAAAATTATACCATACTCTGCTATAAATAACCAAAATAGACCAAAATAACTTCTTTGGTCTAAAGAAGCACAAGAACATTAGGAAAATGTTGAAATTTAATGAACATGTCTTTTACAAAACATTTCATGAGGCACCTTTCCTTTGACAAATTTATATGTGTGTCCCCTAGCGGATATTCCATGAATTACACCTGATTAAAAATATTCATTCCGTATCTTTAATGCATTCTTTTCCCGTTTAAATTATCCCGCGGGCCTGATCGAACCTCCTTGGGGGCCGGTTCCGGCCCGCGAGCCGTATGTTTGACACCACTGGTTTAAAGTATTAATAAACAAACAAACAATCAATCATTAACATCTTTGGTGGGGGATTGTCAGTGACTTGCCATTTTACTTGCTGTTTGCAACAGGCCTTGGTCCCCATTCCTGTACCAAGAATTCTACCCACGTGGGTTTGTGCAAGTGCTCAGGGGCCGGCACGCACTGATGCAAGCTGGCACATACACAGGCGAGACGCCTGCTAAGATCAACTCTGGACCGGAACAAGCAAACTTAAATTACCTTCTCCAGTTGTTCCATACAGATTGTGTGGACAACTATCTTGCAGGCAGCACACTTTCTCCGGGTGACTGACTTTTGCTGTGGAGAATAAGAATAGAAAAAATAAGGTGGGGTGTTTTTTTTTTTTTTTAATGCCCAGAGTCAAGTCACCTTTCACTATACGATGGCAGCATATTGCCAAGAAAAATATAACCCGTAACACAGTCCTGGTTCTGATCAAGGTCAAACAAATCTTAATGCCGCTTGCATGATGATACAGCTTGATATAAACTCCCCTCCAGGAGTATTGGAATGGTAAGCAAACCGATATTTGAGTTCAACTGAAAAGCAGCTGGCCAAAGACTTAATATTGAGTTGAAAATCCTTCGCTTAGTTGTCAGTGACGCGTATTGGTACATTCGTCTGACGTGGGTCAGCAAAGGTTCAGTTCCCAATCAGTGACAGAGTGAATGGGAGTATGAATGATTTGTTCGTCCCCATACGTGCCATGCAACTTAATGGCGACCATTCCAGCTAGGCAGCAGCGCCCCATGACACTGAACAAGTGGGATTGAAAATGGATAGATGGATCGTTGCATCAAGCCTGGAATCTTTTCTGATTGCTTTACCAGCCTTTCACCGCAGCCTCTTTCAGTTTTTTGTTTTGTGTGGGTTCCTTCCTTCGATCTTCTCCTGAGCAAGTAAAATCGGGTTCAAGTCTGGTTATTTCTTGGCCAGTCTAAAACCTTCACCTTGCCGCCGAGGAATTATTTAATAGTTTTTGCAATGTGCTGTGAATCAGCAACTTGCTACATGATGAAGACTCTTCCCAATCTGGTTGGGGGAAAAAAAAATTCTGTCGACTGGTGACGAGTTCCAACTGAATAAAGTTCATTCTGTCTCTTATTTACAATTGAACTTGTTGGTTCCTGTATCTCAGACGGGTTTTTTTTTTTTTTTTTGGTTGTTATTGAACTGACATGATGAAAGACTTCCGCCAAAACATATCAGGTAAATAAGTTTAAAAAAAAACCCTGACTGAGACAGAGGAACCATGTTTCGACAGAAGTCTTTCATCATGTCAGTTCAATAAAAACCTAAAAAAAAAAAAGAGCCTGTCTGAGATAAAGGAACCAACAAGTTCAATTTCAACTCGTTCCTTTTCCTACCATCCTGTCTGACTGCACTTCGCTGGAGATGAATGCGTCCGTCCAAGAACAACCAATAGAAGCTCAGATCGTGAAATCCGTTTCACTGTGTTTCACATTTGTGCTTGTCTGTTTGAGGTCAGGGCGGCATGGGGCGGGGCAACGGGTTTACACATCCGCCTCACCGTGCATGGATGGGTGCAGGGTTCGGTTGGAGTTTGCATGTTCTCCCCCGGGCCTGCGTGGGTTTTTTCCGGGTACTGCGGTTGCCTCCCACATTCCAAAAACATGCATGGCAGGTTAATGGAACACTCGAAATTGTGCTGCGGTGTGAGTGAGAGCGCGGATGGTTGTTTGTCTTTGTGTGCCCTGCGATTGGCTGGCAACCAGTTCAGGGTTTTCCCCCGCCTACTGCCCCGGGATAGGCTCCAGTATCCCTTGTGAGGATAAAGCGTTTCAGAAAATGGATGGATGGATGTTTGAGGTCAGAAGCAGATCATGACTTTCTCCAAAGTTGAAGCTCATCTTTGTCCCATCATCAGTCCCGACCGATACATTTCTCCCAGAATCGTATTTCTAATCTCTGTCCTGGTTCTTTTTTTTTTTTTTTTTTTTGGTAAGGTCCTTCTATTCTCACTAAAGGATAGGTTTGTATTCCTCCGTACCTATACTACACCTATTATATGTGCAGACTTGCTTTAAACAAATTTATGGTTGTTGAAATATTTGTCAATGGGACACAGTCCATGTTTGGTTAACCCTTTCATGCACCCTGTAACCTGATAACACGAAAAGCTGTCCACTGTAGTAACCGCTGTCCCTCAAAGGGTTAAATCAGAAGAAGTCAGATGGACGCATTTTCCTGTGAGGAAACAGTGGTTGTCAAGATAGAGCGTAGTCCATGTTGAGTGAACTTATGAATGTATGCAACAGGAGATCAGACAAGTATTCTGTGAACAACGGCTGTGTGCGATGCTGTATGGTTGTTCCTGCTTGAAAGAAAATACATCATCTACTAACTCTATCCTTTTTTTCTTCCATAGGCCACTCTTTGGTTTTCACATTGGTTTTATTTATAGTCTAAGTAGCATCTACATGTAGTCTTCACAGGAAAATAGACATTCAACAGGAATGATTGCCTGAATAATAAATGTAATAGGACACACCAGGCCCACACAGCAAACAACAGAGCAGTCAGTGATGTGTTCCAATACTTTAGCTCTTTTGAAAAATAGGTGCCATTTTTAAAGTTGTGTATCAGATCCAAATGTAAACAAAAAGAAGTAAAAGATGAAATACGTATCTGGTCTCCGATCCTCACCATTCCCTTTTTACATCCAACTTGAGTTTTTGGAGTCGACAGCTAGGATAAAGGCCTCACTGTTCCAATACTGTATTCATTCACTGTCCACTGTTTAACGGTGTGCATGGGAGGAATGGAGAGAAGCGGTAGCGATGAAGACACAGACAGACAGCCACATTAATCGATATGGACGCGGTGGCAGGGCAGATAGGGAGGAATAGCCATGCAGACAAATGGATGTCTAGACAGCGTGTGATTGATATGACAAGATACTAACATGTAATACTGACCAGTGCTCTTGCAATACAGTGTTGTTCTCCCACATAACAGTAGTCTCCAGACACATTCGTCTCGAACCAGATATGATCTCCATGCTGAGCAGACTCCTAGTAAGACAAAGCAACATATTTATTGATTTACTTTGTGTGTGGGACACGATAATACGTAGTAGCGCTACATGGAGAAAGAGAGAGAGAGAGAGAGAGAGAGAGAGAGAGATAGAGATAGAGAGAGAGAGAGAGATAGAGATAGAGAGAGAGAGAGAGAGAGAGAGAGAGAGAGAGAGAGATTTGGATCCAATACATTGGTCCTTTTACTTACAGTCCAGTCAACAGTGCTGCGGATAATCGCTTCTGGTTCTGCTCGATTTAATGATGATGTACTGGGCTGACCGGGCAGATGGTGGAGGCCAGATTTTGCTATTGCTTTTCTGGAAACAGAAAATAAGAGGTGTAAAAATCAAACCTGCTGCCATTTTTTTCTACTAGACAATACAAGATCATGCATCAAATTGCGCACTGCAATTTTTTTTTTTTTACTGGAACAAGGTAGCATGCAGTAGAAGTACTTTACCTTCTCAGTTATTTTGAGATGCTAAAGCAACAAGCACTAATCAAATATAGTGAATGGAATTGTGCAAGAAAAAACTAAAACAATTTCCACACAAATTTATAGGGGGTGGCGCAAATTTATTTTCAACGTTTGTTTCAATATGACAACAATGGAACATCCGCCCACCAGAATGATTCACCAACGTACGAATGGACAACAAGCACTTGACAGTTAACTCGGCCTTAGCGGGGGTCGGCATTCTCTGAGAAAAATTATAGTCAGACAGGGACGTCACTATATTCAAAATTTCCTTCATGGAGGTGCTTTCTTACATCTTCAACACAGCCACTTCTCAGTTTTTCCTTTCCTGGTGGTTCTCGGAGTCTTAAAATATACCCCAGACTGCCCATTTCGAGGTATTGAAGGGGAAACGGAACAATACTGTAAAGTATGATAAATGTCTGGTGCGTGCGTGCGTGCGTTAGTGCGTGTGCGTGTGTGAGACGTGAACCAATTCTGGAAATACTTATTTGGCGTTCTTTTTCAATGGTCAATTACTGCTTGTTATCGTTTCTTTCGCTTGTTACTACAACGTCCATATAGCTTACATTCCACCATGATAGCTTTTTCATAAAATCCGGAGCAACCAGGTGCTGCCTGCGGCAGCAAATTCCATCCCACGCTCGACTTTCAACGACGCTACGTTACGGCTCTGCTTCCAGTGGACCAACGAAATATCACGTCTGTCTGCGTGCTTAGCTGCCGTGGCGTCTCGGACAGAAAGTTGCCACGAGCTATTAGAAGCTTGCTTTAATGCCACCAGTGAATCCCAACCACATTTGGATGAGTCTTAAAATATGCCCCAGACTGCCCATTTCGAGGTATTGAAGGGGAAACGGAACAATACTGTAAAGTATGATAAACGTCTGGTGCGTGCGTTTGTGTGTGTGTGTGTGTGTGTGTGTGTGTGTGTGCGTGTGTGTGTGTGAGACGTGAACCAATTCTGGAAATACTTATTTGGCGTTCTTTTTCAATGGTCAATTACTGCTTGTTATCGTTTTTTTCGCTTGTTATTACAACGTCCATATGCCTTACATTCCACCATGATAGCTTGGAATGCCTGCGGCAGCAAATTGCATCCCACGCTCGACTTTCAATGACGCTACGTTACGGCTCTGCTTCCAGTGGACAAACGAAATATCACGTCTGTCTGCGTGCTTAGCTGCCGTGGCGTCTCGGACAGAAAGTTGCCACGAGCTATTAAAAGCTTGCTTTAATGCCACCAGTGAATCCCAAACACATTTCGATGATTTTTCCTTCTAACCACCACAGGTACACTTTTACTTTTTCTTTCAGAACAACATGCTCTTACGGCCCAAAGGCCCCATCAACGATATATGGCAAGCCTTATGTGACAAGAGCAATGATTCTCTAAAGGAGACATATTTGATGTGGCTGAATTTTTAAAAGTAGCTCATCTTCTCGTTGCACAATCATAAAAGGGCTTATCAGCACGGGTGCATCACCATAATGATAACAATTTTTATATTCCATTCCCCAAACATGTACAGTAGGAAAGGCCCAAAGTCAGCTAAAGGTGAATCTCGAGGTATTGAATTGATCGCGACTGAAAATGTTTCGCCTCTAGGTGCAGCCCCACCCGAGCCTTATTGCATGGATTGGCGAAGCCTGCTCAGATGAGCACCGAAACAAACAGATCAATCAATTCAGAGCCCTGAGAATGAAATGACCTAGAGAGATGACAACATTCACAGGCAGCTAGACGGCGTTTTAATATAAATAGCTTCTTTTGGAAGTTACTATTTTAATTTCCGCTCCGTCATTCGTCATTCGCCAGCAGCCAGGCCGCCCATCGTCAGTCGGCATCGTCAATCCGTCATTATTTCAAGCCAATCACGTCCGTCCGTTGTCAGTCTGTCGTTATTTTAACCGTGTTTCTGTCACCGCAAATTTAGTTTCCACGAGAGGTAAAAAAAAATCTGTTTACAAGGTTTACAGCAGAAGTGGGCGTGTCAGTAAATTTCACCAGTCCGTCATTCGTCATTCGCCAGCGGCCGTTTCGCCAGTCCGTCATCATCAATCGATCAGTCTGTCATCGTAATTTTAATCACGCTTCCGCAATACGGGACAATGTCATTGCGGTCTGTGTGATCCGAAAGGTATACCACACAGACAGCTTCCTCTACCGGGCCACGATGACCGAAAACAGGAGCAGGCTTGGAGAATGGGAGCCGAGATTTAGCAGGCAACAAAACCGCAGGTCACCAAATTGACAAGAAGCAATCCCACTGTAGTCACCCCCACGAAGAAACACACGCGAGACACATGGCACGTGCTCCCATCAGTCATCAACAAAACAGGAGTCTGTCACTGACGGACCATCCTTGAGTATTGACGCACTGCCCGCCACTGGGGTTAGTGATGATTCCGGTTGAAGGATGGAAAAACAACTTCTCTCGGTGCTTAGTTTGTCAGTGCTTCAGCGTTTCCGTTAGTCGGCAGTCCGCCAGCAAAACGGGAAACTGTCAGTGTCGGAATGCCCACCTCTGCTGACTTGGGTATTAAGAAAAGCATACGCATAAAACAACCCTCTCAGGTTCTCACTCGAGAACCAAAATGTTAAAAATAGGTATGCTGGCATATCCTAAATCGAGGTACGACATTGAATGTATCACAGTGTGTCTGAATGGGTGTTTGTGAGAGAGTTTACTACATACGATAGGAAGTTCTCCCATGTTTCCAGATATGGATCATAGTATGTCAACCCCTCCGATCCCCCGAGAGGTGAAGAGCAGCTTTTAGGGAGAGTAGGTTCACAAAGGAGCGCCTCCAGATCCGACTTCAGATCGGCGGAAGTCTGAAACAGGCTATTTAGAGCTTGAGTACTTTGACTTGACCTTCGATGATGATAGCGCCCATAAAGCCCATAAAGCGTTTCGCTGTTCTGATAGACAGACTCAGCTGGGAGGAGATGGGAGGAGTTCCGTCTTAGACAGCGAGGAGGTCGGAGGAAGGGTCGGGGTTTAATGCGCTTCCTCATAATCGCTTGGGTTGCGTCCACTTGAGATCCGGGCCTGCCATCTTCTTCGCCGCTCGCCGTTTTTACTCCCGCTCGCTGGACGCTGCCCCCCTCATCATCTGACCCAGAGCAGGAACAAAGCGAGACGGCAGATTCTTCCGCTTGCTTTTCATTCCCACCGCTGCCCATCTGGACGACGCTTGCGAGTAACATGGAGGAACCGAGCAAATGAGGTTCGATGGACTTTTCATTGGCGGGGCGAGAGTATCGCACCGCCATTCTTCGCCGCCCGCCAGAGAAGGCAGCGGAAGAGCGGCGAGCATTACGTTTGTATTGAGATGGTCTCCGGTCTTTTTTAATTGGCAAATCGGGTCTCTCGGTTCCGGTTTCTTCCGCTGATTCGCTTGAGTTGGTGCGAGCCACATCTTTGATGGACTGTCGCCTCTGTCCACTGGCCACCAAAACGCCAACGCTGGGGCGCCTCTGATAGGGAAGCAATGGCAAGCCACTCGAGGAGCGCCTGCCTTCCAG
>NW_017805149.1:141791-146169 GCF_001891065.2 Hippocampus comes | reverse complement strand
TTTAAAAAACGGAATCCGTGGGTCTACCATGCAGTGCTGCGTGGGGTTCAAAGTAGGATGCATATGTTGAATATGTTCCATCTCGACGCAGTATTTAGAGAAACGTGCGGCGTCATGACAACATGAGAGGTTGGAGCTTTTGTGCCGCTGGAAACACAGCAATCAAGTGCTACTTTACATTCAGTCGGTGCGGTGGGCAAAAAAAAAACGTGCAGGTGCACATTATTGTTCCCTCCACGAAGGAGGGGATGTGTTTTTAATCCGTGTTTGCTCATTAATAGTAGGATGGAGCCCAAACAACTTTTGCAAAACATTTACGATGTTATCGTCATTCATCGGTTCAGTTTGGTTGTGATTGTTGCAAAATATTACGTTCATAATCAAAGGTCAAAAATGGCGGGGATCATCTTTCCACTGCAATCCTTTTGTGTGTTTTCACTCCTCGCCGACACAAAGTTAATGGAGGCGTGGTCATCAGTCGAAGCACATGACTCACAAAAGGTTAGGGATAAATGACTTGTTGGATGAAATTTAAGGCGTAACGAGAAATGCGCTCTAACTTAATGAACTTAATTTGAACTTTTGAATGGACATGACTCACCGTTCCTGTTTTCCTTTGCATTTTGGACAACTTGCTGTCCTCTAACAAGGAGCCGAAAGGCAAATTTCACAACAGCTGCCTGGACCGCGAAGGGACTAATGAATTTCCTGGTGCAAATAGAATTGGTATTTAAACAGTCCCCTTCGTCACCTTGTTTACATTTTGACATGGCGAGAACAAGACGACACCCATCAACCGATCGGGAGGACGCCGCCAGTGTGAGGCTTCAAACTGGGTGTTCTCCAAGTAAAGTCCTCACCGAGATTAAGAGTACCGGTATTGGTGTGTAAATCTGCAGCTTGCAAGAGAGATACAGGGAGACTGTAAGAGTCACAGAAAGGCACAGAAGTGTATCGTTGTCGGAAATGCATCGGTTGATTCCTGGATCAAAGACCGGTTGTGAATTTTGCCCTTCATCTATTTGTTCGAAAAGTGTTTCCAAACAGGGCTTACAGGTGGTACGGGGAAATATTTGGCATTTTGTTTCCATGACGACAAGGAAATAGTCTCCGTCATTCCATACGCCAGTCAATAAAATGGTATGCGTGCGCTTCAACTTGTTTCTCGAGGGAGATAAGTGTTTTGATCCTGATCATTAAAAGTTTAAATGCCCGTTTAAAGGGGATTTAAGCAAAAAGAGGGTCTTTTTGCGGTCAATGGTGAGTTATATATGACAAAAGCATGTTTATTCATTATTTTGATGTAATAGATTTACATAACGTATTTATTGTCAAACCAACATACTTTTTTGGGGGGTTAATTTTTGTCTGCTTGATGCCTGACGATGTTAAAATTAAGGAGACAAAAGAAAATGTGTTTCATATCATCAGCAGATGTGTTACGTTCTATTTTTTTGAGAGTCGTGCTCGCGGGATGACAAAGGGGTTCGGCAGTGCACCAGACAAAAAAAAAAAAACAACAAAAAACACTGTGTTAGAGAACAGCAACTTGTGCAAAAAGACCGCAACTACTAAAATAGACTTCAAAACACCTCGAGAAGGTCAAATGAGCTTGCATTTTTAGATGAATTATGAAAAGCCCAATATCTCTAGCTGGTTGTACCCAATTCCAATAGAAAACCAAATCCACCGCTGGGGCCGGCACAACAGCTCTGTTTAACCCTTTCAAGCACACTGTAACCTGATAGCACGATCAGCTGTCCACTGTCGTAACTGCCATCCCTGAAAGGGTTAAATTCGTTTATAAACACTGACAAATATTTTTGTGTCAAGCCGAAATATTGATATTGGCAGACAATCTGCCTCGGTCATCTTCTGATCTCTGTTCGTTCTCATTCGAGCCGGCTGTGCGCATCTTGTGTGTCGTGTGTGTGTGCCTCTTGTGTGTGTGTGTGCGTTTTGCTATTATGCAACATCTGTTTCCGGAGAGTTATAATCCCCCACTATGATTGGGAGATGAGCGCGCTGCCAGATGCAACTACTCTTCAATATATGAGCCACCTGAGTTTGTATATCAACACATCTTGGAATTGAAGCAATAGAGCCATATTGCGTCGTGGGTAAATGTCAAAGTTATTTAATAACATTTTTCCTGGAGGTTTTTTTTTTTTTTTTAATGATTGATTGTCTTTGGTTACATCCTGGCTTAGCTCTCACAGGACGTGGTGGTGGTTAACTTGGCTCCATAATACTGACCATCCTGGGAACACCAATGAGTAGCGCACACTGCAGGACGCTCATATTATTTATCTGACAAAATCCGTCTACGGGAACATAACGTTCATGCTGCGAATGGAAATAAGGAAAGACAATTTCAAGCACCAGAACTAGAAATGTCCTCAGAAATTCCTTCGATGCGCTGTCAAAAAAGTGAGATAAATTATTGTTGACAAAAAGCAGTCACATCACGAATTCTCTACCAGTACGAGAAAAGGAATGAGCATTTAATAATAAGAATACTTTTATCGTCATATCACCCGCTTCTATGTGCTACACAAATAAACTTGCCTCGCCTCAGTCTGGGGTTGGCTCCTCGCTTTGTGACGTAGAAAAGTGAGGAGCCAGTCGTTCTCTTTGGATTGGGAAGGGGGGCCGCTGCTTCGAGAGCAGGAATGAGCAGGAATGCTCAGAGATGGCTGAATGGAGGAAAACACCACTTTGGGGGTGTTTTGAGGTGAAGAATGAGCATTTTAACACGACTCAAAGGTCCAAAAAGTTTAGCGAGCATGATATGGCATCTTTTAGTTGTCATCATACGAAGGTGCCGTATTAATGGTGGAGGTAGAGTCTGAGGTAGTGTTGCTGCCTTCAATTTATTTATTTTTCCTCCATTCTTCCTATTTTGATGGGACGATTTGTGCAGTGGTGTGACTGTGATGGCTGCTGTTGCTGATACCCCGCCCCCCAAAAATATTCAAGTTGAATATGTTCCCTATGTTCGACGCGCACCCGCTAGCCTAAACACGGTATTCTGATTCATAGTCCGTTTGTGGAATACGAATTAGGCAGCAAAATGCACTTGTTTTTCATTCAACTTAGTGCGCTGCCATTTTGCCGTGGACTCCCGCTTGCTGTCGACCGAAAATGACATCACAGTGCCCAAGGGCTCGGGTAACGCCAGTTTTCTAGGTTTGCTCATGTGACGTTGGCAACATATCTGTCCAATGAGCAACCATCAGCAGGACGACCAGCACTGACATCATGGAAAGGGTTGAAGTTTGACAAGAACGTGACTGTGTGTGTTACACTTTCCAGAGCTGCTGTTGGGTTAAATATTTACATGAAAAATAGTGGTGCGTGATGCAAATACACACAGTCTTTCCATAACAACCGCCAATGTTCCAGTGGGAGAGTACGACATGTTTTTAATGACGGTTGCATTGGTCCGAAACGGGTTCAAGGGCTGACATAAGTGACTGAGGGGCACTTTTACCCCCATGCATAATAACAAGTGTCTTTGTGGACAAAATAGGGGCCCTTGCTACAAGCCTTGACTAACATACGAGTCATGCAAGCCGACGTGGAGCACATCTTGTCAGAGGTGTGTTGGTGACCACCGACCAACCCCCAAGTGTCTGCAACTCACCTAACGCTCAGTCGCTCATGCATCACCCAAAGACTTTCCAATGCAACTTTTGAAATATTGATGCAGCAAACTGGAGTTCAAGTATTGGCGTTTATCTTTTATTAATCCACAACGCTTGCTCCTTTTTCGTGGGTGACGCGGAGGGGACGAGGTCAATCGGGACTGCCGCTCTCTACATTTTCAGAGGTCTGGAACAACAGCTGTGCTCGTTGTAACCGTTTTTAACTTCTGATTTGGTGTGAAAAATAAATCTCGCAGCGTCGATTGCAAATACCCTACATTAATGATTGCATTCACTCATACTAGAGCGACACAGAACTGATTACGAGAGGAAAATAAGTATCAACTCAACACGTTGTGGCTTGAGTGTTTTTGTTGCCTGACAAGGTTTTTTGAGGAGGACTTCCAATACAATTCTCATGAAAACAAGAGTAACAAGTCGGTAGAACACCACACAGCACTGCATCAGCCCCGCTATCACAGAATCGCACCAAGTTGATGTCGCTACAATAATACCATTCATGCTACTTACTATTCATTTAAAACGTAAGTAAATGAAATACAAACCTGTGAATTCCGAAGTAAACTATCCAGCCATGCTTCCTCTCCTATATACTCTCACTAAGGCTTCCTGTATAGTGACAGGCAAACAGAAGCTCAACAAGCAAAAGTGCGCGAAGGAGAGAGAGAGAGAGAGAGAGAGAGAGAGAGAGAGCGAGAGAGAGAGAGAGA
>NW_017805149.1:98163-141721 GCF_001891065.2 Hippocampus comes | reverse complement strand
GAACATAAAAGTGGTCCGGTCCATTTGAAGGGGGTGTGGGGGGGTGGCGGGGTTTCAAGAGGACCAGGGGAAGAAGGGAGGAAGGGCACATGTTAGAGAGAGAGAGAGAGAGAGAGAGAGAGGGTGTGGCCAGGAGACAGAGCATGAGAGCCTCAACATGGGACAAAAATAAACCAGCATGTACCGTACTTCCTTGACGCGCAACAAGACTTTCCCCATATACCGGACAGCAAACACAATCAACTTGAAATGCACAGAGAAATATCACTAAAAAGAAGGGTTGTGCACAATAGCGCAATAATGTGTTCAATATATATAAAAATTTTAAAAAAGTGAGCCACGTGGGGGGAACTATTTCCAACTGGAAATTCCATTAATGGGAGTGATAAATTGCAATTGTTATGCACACTAATGAGGTATGGCAAGTGCTGGGAGAAACACACTCATTTTTCCCCTTCTTTATTTGGGCAGAACAACACTTGGCACACTTGAAAACAAATGACATTTTTCAGAAAAGGTTCCACTTCACACTGCAAACCAGCGGTGGTCTGTGACCTCACATCAGACTTCTGCAACTTGGTTCACTAGCCCTGAGTTCAGCCAGCCTCAGAGGATTCTTTTGTTGTTGTGTTTCTGAGGAGAACTTGCTCTTTCAAACAGATAAAAATAAATAATAATAATGCAAAATGCTATCGACAATCCCAATGCAGCTTCCGTGTGAAGGTCTTCCTCTGTTGTTCATCACCAAATCGATGGGTGGTATGTATGCGTGTGTTCTACTGCCCTCTGGTGGCCAAAAGATGGAGCAACACAAAACTCATTCTAATATCATGATGCTGTAAATCGAATTCTTTACATTCAATTTAATTAACAAATGACCACTATTACACTGTACAGTGCTATTTTTTTATTGTATTAATCCCCCCCCTCCAATTTTGCTGCTGTAGACTGCAAATTTCCCCAGTGTGGGACAAATAAAGGTCTTATCTTATCTTATTTCACTTAGGAAAGATGGTTGACAGTAACAAAACAAATTCAACTTGTAAACCAATGTGCCACTGGGTTACATCAAAGGAAGCTCTCCAAATCATTTTACTCTGCCCGACTCAAACGTGTCTGTACTTGTGATCAGCGTCCAACAATTACAAGAGAACTTTGTCCTCAGTCAAAAAATAGTGTGCTGACACATTTCACACTGTATTTAGCAATTTTTTTTTTTTTTTTTGCGTGCCTTTGACTGGCACCACAACCGCAAGCGACAAGACTGGTCTTCTTTGAACAAAACTTCTGACCAAGGCAAAATCAATCATACACACTCGTCTCGTTCAGAGATTTGCGTGGCAAAATACAGACAATCTGGAACCGTTCTGCATTTTGAGTCTTTGGTGAACCTAACATAGATGTTTGAGGATATGGAAAGCCCAGAGAAAATCACTGCGAGCACGGTGAAAGCAAGCAAACCCCTAACTGCTGAGATTCGAACCCCAAACCTTGCAACTGCGATTCGATATGCTAGCAACTAACCACTCAAAGCAATGTTGTCGGCACAAAACACAACCGCCATTGGCATGACAACTACGAGGCCTTTCAACTTGGGGATCGTCTGCCGTCTGTGACTGAAATGTGAACGTTATAGGAGTGGAAACATTGTTAAACGGGGTATGTTGACTTGAAACAAGGTTCGGCTGTAGTCATACAACTGTTTCCACTCATACAGCGGAGTGAATCATGGCTAGTTCAAAATAAAAACTTTATATTTAGTGAGTCAATGTGTGAATGAAATGCGATCACTACGCTTGATGGTGTTCCGAGAGTTTTTTCTCATGTAAACTGGGTGCCTTGTTCAAGGTATCAAGATTCTGCATTTACTTTCTTTCTTATCCATTCGGAATAGTTATCTTTAGTTGTACAGTTGAGTAATCATTTTTAAGGCGTTGAGAAGAAATCTGCACAATGGAACCAAATTTCTACTATTCTCGCAAATTTAGAAGATTTTGGATGTGCACTCCAAATGCCCGTGACTTAAAGTATTTGTGACTGTATTTACACACATAATTGTGACTTAAAAGTTTTGCTGACTCTATTCACAACCACTGTGATCTGTTAAAAAGCACACGTTGATTACAAAACTTGAGCAAATTGCAAATTTGGTTCCGCCTCATGTTTTGCAAAACATGTACTTGTAAACATGTACGAGCATAGTATTTCCTTTCATTATGATTTTTACGGGTCCGACACACTCCACACGAGTTTGATGACCCGTCCAGAAATAAATGTTGAAAACACAGTTGGAAGAACACTGAACCAATGCCACCACCTGCTGTCAACAAACGGATTTTCACTTGTAGCCTATCTGGCTCTTACCTTCTTGTGAAGAGTTTTAGTCCAGTGAATGATTTGGAGCAACCGAAGAGCATCTCCTTCTCTTCCTCCAGACAGTTTGGAGGGAGGCTCGGGGTGGAGGGGGCGATGGGGGAGCAGGTGCGTCGTGAAGAAGTTGATGAGCTGGAACCTGATCCCCCATCTTGATCGTCTTTGAATAATTCCTCTCCATCGCTTGCATTTTCCTCGGGAAAATAATCGTGTGGGTTCATCCTTGCGACTAACATCTGCTCGGTCTTGATATCCATGTCGGATACTTTTAAGAAGTTTTGTGCTTTAAGGTTTAGGCCTGCCTCATTTTGACCGGTGAAGCTATAAAAGCTTGTGGAATGTTCTTGTTCAAGCACAGTGAACCGATATCATTCAATTATAATGAAGAAGCTTCAAATGTGGTACACAATTCACAACTAAAATGTTTGGCAGTTGTGATTGAATGACTTTTCAAAAGCATAGCATACAACCTGCTCACAAATATTTGCTGGTACAGTGTAAACGCGTTTGCCTTAACACCAACTAGACAGTGTTCACCAAATGTAAACGTGAAGATGACTATTACAACGTTATTACCGGCGTTCAAGGGACTCAAAAGACTTCAAATATGGCTACCCTAACAAAGGCTACAAAGTCAATAATCCACGAGCCAAAGGTCATGAAACAAGGCACACAAAGTGTGTGTGCGTGTGTGTGTGTTGCGAGATTAGTGTTGACTTAATCCTTGCTCACATTCCTCTCCAACTCAGTAGTTTTTGCAGAGCCTCACTCTCGTGTCACTTCATGTCTCACTTGTCAGTCCTCCACTGTTTTTTCTCAGAGGCTTCTTCGTCCTCCATTTCTGACTTCTACAAGTTCACACTTCTCTCCTTCCGTCTTCCTCCTCATTTTCGCTGTTTAGACTCCATTAACGTAAACGTCGACACGTACGAATACGCACAAAATGCATGCCGGGCTCACGTAAAACAAGCACAGGCGCGCCGCGCGCGTGCGCGCGCGCACATAAAACGACACATTCACACACCAGCCGTGATTCTCTCCTGCCCGCCCGGCTCAAAACACGGAAGTGGCTTAGAACAACGATCCCGCGATCGGGTCCTAACTGTTAGCTGCCCTGTCACATGCCTAAACAAAAAAAAAATTCTAACACCGACCGCCAACTTCTCATAGTTTATTATAGCACATACCAAAAAAAGAATAAAAACCACAAACCAACCTACCAACCTCGAGACATTACATAGACAAACCTATAATATGTTATGTAGCATGTTATTTATCAGAATCAGAATCAGAGCTGGTATAGGCTCCAGCATGCCCGTGACCCTTGTTAATGCAGGCATTAATTACTATTACTTATTACTTAACATTTATGCGTGTGGCCCTATTATCGCTACACAACAAAAAATACATTAGATAGAAAACATAACATTGACACCGATGGTAAACCAATATTTATATTTACACTGTTGTTTCATACAAGTGTTATCACAGTTATTGACAAATTATGTGTCTAAATGTCAACGTGGAATAATATGGCAAAATATGTCTGTCTCACCCTGAGCCAAAAGTGTCAACAAAGCAATGAATCACAACTAAGTGATGCATTCTGCAAAGCTTGAAAAGGATGGCCATACAAACTCTATCCCCAATGTACACATTGGTGCGCGCGCGCGCGCGCGCACACACACACACGCACACACGCACGCACGCAAGCACACCTGCTCACTTTCTCTTTCATCCATCGCCCACTAGCATTTCCATGACAAATAAAATGCCACTCAGAAGCCTGACACAATTTTCCAAGAGACCCTTTTAACACCCACCGCTGACCCATTTTCTCGGTTTCTCTCCGGTAAACGACTATAACTGTGAATTTGTCATCCGTATATCAGTAACCCTGAACATGATCCACTAGTATTTTACTACCAAGTGGCGTTCTTGTCTTTTTGACATTTTAAATATGAACGGACATTTCAAATCAAACCAAACCCAATCTTGTTCATATTGCACCTTTATACATTAAACATCAACATAAAGTGCTTTAAGGGGATTAAAAACAGGGAATACGAAAAGGCAACAAGTATACAAGAACACAACCCTTGCATCACTACCTATACACACACACACACACACACACACACACACACGCACACGCAACACATTTCGTGACAGTGTAGAGAGACATGACTAGACACCGTGGCCCCAGGTGATGAAAACAATTTGCGGGAGCAACCGACACCGAGAGGTGCCGTCGTCCACAACCACAGAGTCTGCTGTCACAGAGACCACACAGGCAGACCGAGATTCCTTTCTCACAATGTGAAGAACCCTCCTGGTCCCCCGGCATCCAGGAAGTCCACAGGATGACATCTCCTCAAACACACCTCTCAGCATGGAGGCTCCCATAATGCACCACTGGAGTTAGGACTTGTAAAAAGTTTTCAGCTCAAAGAGGCCAAAAGTCAACTATACACATTAAGATAAAAATAATAATAATAATAATAATAATAGGGGACAAAATGAAATAAAATGTAATTTAGTGGATACATGAATAAATTGGTGTGTAGATTAAGGGAAAGAGAGTGAAATAAATGGTTAAATGAATTAGTGAAGAGATGAAATAGCCAATTAAATAAATCAGTGAAAAGCTAAACTAAATAGGTGAGTCTTGAGCCTAAAAGGGAAAGAGAGTGAAATAAATGGTTAAATGAATTAGTGAAGAGATGAAATAGCCAATTAAAAAAAATCAGTGAAAAGCTAAACTAAATAAGTGAGTCTCGAGCCTCCTTTTAAAAATATCAACAGTCTGTGACATCCTGATGCCCGCTGGCAGACTGTTCCAGAGGTTCGGGCTATATAATGGCTCACTGCAGCCTCTCCATAAATGTGGGGCAATATTTTTGGGAACAATCTAAAAGCTGGTGCCCAGTGAGGGTTCATATGATAAAAGCCTATCAGATTGATCTGATGGCAGGGTTGCGAGGGTTATTTTTAAAATGTATTTTGGTACATTTACTAGTTTCCTGTTTAAAAAATGTAGTTAGTGATGTCATCCAAGTACCATAATATTCAAGTAATGTAACTTGAATACTTGTAGTTACTTTTGGATTACTCTAATATCCGCTATGCTAATGAAGACAAAATAAAAATAAATGTTGCTTCGATATATATTTGCATACAGTGGACTGGCCGTAATGTAACTTGAAGACTTGTAGTTACTTTTGGATTACTCTAATATCCGCTGTGCTAATGAAGACAAAATAAAAATAAATGTTGCTCCGATATATACTTGCATACAGTGGACTGGCCAGCCCGCAAATCCATCGATAGATCGATCAATGATTCTCAACCAGTGTCCCACTGCTGGGGCACATTTGCGTCAGTGCTCTTGTGTTCCACGGCGGGTGACTGGTTAGCACATCGGCCTTACAGCGCAGAGGTGCAGGGTTCAATTCCAACTCCGGCCTCCCTGTGTGGAGTTTGCATGTTTGCCTGGGTGGGTTTTCTCTGGGTACTCCAGTTTCTTTCCACATTGTAAAAACATGTGAGTGTGAGCGCGGATGGTTGTTCGTCTCTGTGTGCCCTGCGATTGGCTGGCAACCGGTTCAGGGTGTCCCCCGCCTACTGCCCGAAGGCAGCTGGGATAGGCTCCAGCACACCCCGCGACCCTTGTCAGGATAAAGCGGCTCGGTAAATGAATGAATGAATGAATACACACACACACACACACACACACACACACACACACACACACACACACACACACACACACGTGTTGTATAGTTTCACCGCATATTATTTGAAATTTGAAGGTGAATTAAAGAAAGATTCAAAGATGAAGTGGCCACAAGGCGGAAGAGGAGAACAGAATGAGTTGCCACATTTTATTTTCTCTGTGTTTTTTTTCCCTTCTCCATCCTTCTGGTACATGCTGTGGTGCTACGTTATACAACTTCCTGGCTCCAGGCAAGGCGTGCATTGTTCCTCCCCTCCCACTCCCTCAGCTGCTTGACAAATCAACGCTTGTCAATATTAATCGCGAGTATGATCACGCCTGAGGGAGCAATAGAAGCCTCTGAGCTTCAAAGCACTTCATTCGAGTTGAAACGATTAGAGAGCTTCAATAAAATAAACTCAGACAAATTACAAATGAGGTGAACTGCGACAGTACTTTTTAAAAAATATATTTTAGAAGGAGAAAGACAATTAAAAACGGCGTGAAAAAGTTGTAGCTCCCTCATGACTACGAATCGTGTTTTACAACGCTCCACTGGGTCTGAGATGAATACTTCCTGGACATTGTGCAATCATTTTTACAGATTACATTTGTCCGAGCAATATTATGCATATTAACAAATGTCCTGCACACGGTTATATTATTATCATTATATATAGTTCTCAATATTCAGCCTGTCTGTTGAAGACGTGACTATATTAATCGCACAGGTCATCATTTTTGACATCTTTCACTGCTTTTGAGTTTTAAAGTTCAATGGAATTACTGCGGATGCATCTGCCGAGCAAGAGATATTTCATAAACTGACATTTTGGGTCTATTATTATTGATCAAAATATCGTTGATAGCTACAGACATCACGGTCAATAATATTAAACTTCCCGCTTTGCACCAAGTGTACAAAATATTCAATTTAATCCGTCAATCAATCCATCTCCATCCATAATACAAATCTTGCATTTATTTCATTCGATCGTGACTTTGGTCACAACATTTTGGCTCGCCAACGCATGGAACAAAATAATCAAATAAAAAAAAATTAAAAGGTGTCCAGGGGACAAACAACACTTTCATTTCCTGAATGAATTTGTCGCAATTGCTCTCAGATGCGCTCTGGTTTATTTTGGACTTGATTGGCGACGGAGAAGTTGAAGTGATTAGAGAGGAACCATAAAGAAGGTAATTACACTGATTGGCTGAGTGCTAAGCTGTATGTTGTCAACGTTTTGGGGTTTGGAGGAGATGATTCCATTTTGTTGCTCAAGAGTTACAGACGGCAAAATGTGTCGTTGACTGAGAAGGTCCGCCGCTACTGAATCGGTTAGTGACGATACCGATGACGGAAGAAAATCCGCTTCCATCGGCGCTCAGTCCATCAGTCTTTCAAAGTTTCTCCTCATTTGCCAGCAAACTGGGAGTCCATCAGCGCTGACGGAATGTCAATCTCTGATGATATTATAGTAAGCCAATGCGACATTATGCGTTTTAACAATAACACCTAGCTGACTCATTTTAAAACATTACACTTAAATATCCAATTCACACACACACGTGGGTTTTCTCCGGGTACTCCGGTTTCTTCCCACATTCCAAAAAACATGCATGGCAGGTAAATGGAACACTCTAAATTGTCCCTGGGTTTTTTTTTGTGAGTGCGAATGGTTGTTTGTCTATCTGTGCCCTGCAATCGGCTAGCGACCAGTTCAGGGTGTCCCCCGCTTACTGCCCGAAAACAGCTGGTAGAGCCTCCAGCACCCCACCCCCGCGACCCTTGTGAGGATAAAGCGGATCAGATAAGGAATGGATGGATGGATATCCAATTAAAATGTATTGCACGTAACGGTTAGCTAAAAATGATAGCAAATGTAAATGCAAATGTTTTCAGAACCGCTGGTATTGACAAACAACCATTCATATTCAAATTCACACCTATGCACAATCATTCAGTCATCCTAACACGTATGTTTCTGGGATTTGGGAGGCAGCTGGAGTCCTCGGCGAGAACCCACACGAACAAAGCGAGAACAAGCCAACCCCCCCCCCCCCCACAGCAAGGTGGGAGCTGAACCCCACACCGCTGTGAACTAGGAGGCAGACGTGCCAAATACACCGTACTGCTGCTGCTGCTGCTGCTTCGCGTTCATCTCGTCTGTTTCATTTGAAGCCGTGCATCCTTCAAAGTCCAGATCTAATTCTCGAGAATAAATGCATTAAATCCAGGAAGGCTTCATGTCTGGTTCTTGTTGACGTTTATTATCTCTAATAAAACAACACATGGCAGGCGCCTGCCTTCCTGAAACACGGATTGACGCGCAACAAAGAACGAAATATAATACTGAAGTCCACAACGATGCTCGAAAGGAATCATGAAGGGGAGGGAAATATCACAGGAGGGGCCGGATTTCAAAGTGAGACAACAAACGGCAACATCCAAGATTATTACTTCAGAGTCCCTTCTGACGTTTCTATTTTGAGAGGTCTAATTTCGCAATGGATACATTACGAATCAAACCCCGCCGGAGAGAGATGAAACAGATGCCAAAAAAAAAAAAAAACACTGACACTTACATAACTCCGTCGTGTCAGTATTAACAACAGCCAGCTGGCCAGCCGTGACCCCCGCTTCCCTTCCCCGCACCACCTCTCGTTCACACATATCCTGCCTTGCTGATTATTCTACCCTGGGGATGAGCGTAAGCTCTGCGCAACCGGAGAGGGGGAGGGAGGGTGCAATTCACTTTTGAACACCTCATGCAGGAGATGCCCCACGCGTTACATAACACGGCTCCATCTATCTGCACCATTGAGAGATGCTCGAGCCAAGTGTGCCGTGTCATTGCACTTGACACATACTGGCTCCTCATCGGAGTAATACGGCAAACTCCCACTTACTCGATGTTAGCTACTCACAAATTCAAGATAAGTTGTGTTCTGTTTTTTTTTTTGTTTTTTTTTCTGTCAGTTGGTACGTCCCTGTGATTTTTCTTTGCTTCCCCTAATGCCTGGTACATACCGTACATAAGGATTTTTCCCAATCTTAAAAGATTTGGAAAAAAAGCAGCCATTTAAGAGTTTCGGTCGTATTGTGTGTGGTGTGCTACGCTAAGAGCAGCACACACATTCTCGTCCACTGCCGATGTTGAAACAAGTCGTCTGAGGAAGAAAGCTTGCACGATTCCAGATATTTGTCGATCATATCTGACTGATTCTGATTCGGACCGGAGGTGAGAGAGTTGTTTGGAAAATACCTCTTTCCAAATAGGGACCTACCACTTATACAAAAAAATAAATAAAACTAAAAAATACGCAACTGTATTTCGGGAGCACTTTAAAACAACCGCAGCTGTATACAAAGTGCTGTCAGTGGAGCAAAAATAATTCGTACAACAAAAAAACAATAAATTAATAACAAAGACAGTAGAAAGCACAACAACAGTTCAACTAAAAATCACACGGAGTCAAAAGCCAAAGAATAAAAATGAGTTTTAAAGATGGGCAGCGAGGGGGCTTGCCGAGCGTTCAGCGGGAGGTCATTCCAAAGAGAGGGACCAGAAACGGAAAAAGCTCGGCTCCCTCTGAGCCTCCGTTTAGTTCTTGGTACTTCTAATAGCATCTGGTCCGCAGACCTGAGGCACCGGGCAGGGGCGGAGGAGCTCAGTGAGCTAAGGTGGGGCGAGGCCATTTCAAGATTTGAAAACAAATAATAGGATCTTCAAAAGAACTCTGTGTAGGGAGCCAGTGAAGGGATGCCAGAGTAGGGGTTATGTGGTCCGTCTTATATGGGTACCAGTCAAGAGGCGAGCGGCAGCATTCTGGACCAACTGGAGACTCTTCATGGAGGATTGTCTGACTCAAAAATAAACTGCCTTGCAGTCATCCAGCCGGGATGTGACGAAGACTTGAATGATTGATAAACAGCCAGGGGGCCCCAAATCCGCAGGGTGGAATGTACAAGGGCCCCTGGGACCAAGCACCATCACTTCTGTCTTCTTTTCATTGAAATTCAAGAAGTTTAGCGCTATCCAGGTTTTGATTTCCTCCAGACAGAATAAAAGCGGCCTCAGAAAAACAACATTGGCTAAGACGTCCTTTGTTTTATTTACCAAGACTTCCTTGTTTGTTCGTCAGGGTGCTTATTTGATTGGCTACATTCCATTCACGCTTGCGGCCTCAAATGACTTGAGAGTACTTTTCAACACACACATGAAGATTTTTGGTTCGGAACATTGAACGTTTTTGCAGTTTTTCGCAGTCGCTTTGGTACGTTTCTCAGATCAGAACTGAAATTCTCAAAACGAGTTATTCAAGCTTCACATTACGGTGTCAGTTGTTTTTTTTTTTTTTTAATTTCTTTGAACAAGTTGCAAACGTCTTCGGCACATCCGTGCAAATATCAGCTGTTTCCGACATGATCAAATGTGTATGTCAAAACTCATTCACTCCCCAAGACATATTTGTCGGTCTTTTCAGACTCCACACATTCAATCCCAGGGACTTATTTCTATTTTTTTTTTTTTTTTATCACTTAAGGTAAAAAAGACGCTGAAAATTATATCGCAATGGGTCACCGTTGAATTGTCTCACACCCCAATGTGTTTATTTTGGCATCAATTCATCGCTAGCTCTTTGCATGCAAAATGGTTGAACAGGATGTCATGTCAAGCATATTTTCACACATTTCCATTTGACGTTTTTTTTTCCTCCCCAAGAGAAATGAGATTCATTGTGATGTGGATCAGGCCCAGAAACCAGAAGCCCATTTTTTTTTTCCCACTGTGCGATGCAGCGCTGTATTTTTCTCATGTTCAATGACACAGACTTGAAAGCTAAACTAAAGATTTTGAGTATGAAACTGGCGTGTGGATATTTTGCTATCCGCGCAAATTGTTTTGATTAATGCACTGACTGTTTTGCAAACTTTGAGGATGATTCGAGAAATGAACCAAAGCAACATGTGAAAAACTGTGAGATTTAAGATTTTTAGACTCCAGCCCGTTTCAGACCTGATCATCGGGACACATCCGATCTTGTATCGTGGGTGGGAGCTTACCGTGATCTTTCTTTCCATTGTCGTAACTGTTTTAGTATGACCTATAGATGTCATGATAATACTAAATGATGACGTGATATCATTCGCAGAGGTTTATGGTGAGGTAATCCCAGCCCCCCCCCCCCCAAAAGAAACCAGCACAAAGAGAAGGATACTATCTGTGTGTGTACTGTGTACAATTATTTTTCTGAAACATTATTTTGTGCATACAATACTTTGTTTTTCTTTTCTACCCACCTCCCCCTTTTCAATTTTGCTGCTGTAGATTGCAAATTTCCCCATTGTGGGACAAATAAAGGTTTTCTTATCTTATCTTATCTTATCACTTTCAGGTTGGACTGGTTTGCTCGGAAGCACATTCCACTTTCTCTTTTGCTTTCCATTACTTCCTTACCTGTAAGACACCTGCTTCCGGAAAGTCAACTGCAGAAATTCGGCTTCCATCTGAGAGGCTGATCTCTTGTACTCCTTTTCCTGTACTCCTTCTTCTTCGAGTCCGGGCATCTAAAACAATAAATAAGCCAGATTATTTTTCATTCATTCATTCATTCATTCATTCATTCATTCATTCATTCATTCATTTATTTATTTATTTATCCCTGTTGTGCTTTTAGTGCTTAACTATTTCATGCACCCTGCAACCTGATAACATGCCACAGGTGTCAAACTCAAGGCCCGGGGGCTACTGACCTATTCATGCCTACTCGCGTGGCCGATGGTCAGCTACTAATTTTTTGGGTTTTTTTTGGGCAGTGCACGGCATCAGAACATCACACATGTAACAGCCAATCAAAAATGCGCATGAGCTTTTACACGCACGCACAAAATACATTCCAGGGTTTGAAGATGAAGTGAGACGCACCCAGTTGCCACCAAGCTGTACAAATACAGCAAATACAATATACATATACAGTTTTGTGTTTTGCAACAATACTAAACGACATTTGTTTTCTTGGCAGCTCTGGTCGAGATGGTGAAACATGCCGTGTCTTTTGCCAAAATGTGCACAAGTGAACCGTGCCAAATACAGTCTATGAATGGGGCAAGGCAGTCTCTAAAAATAGATCCACTTTCTCTCATTTATTCTCACTCGCTTCCTCTGTGGCAACAAACTTCTTCGTTGACAATCATGCCACATCATGTTTTGGATGAAAATAATTAAGTGCCGCTAATACAGTGCAGGCGGCACGGTGAGCGAGTGGTTAGCTCGTCAACCTCACAGTGCAGAAGTCGTGGGTTCGATCCCGACTCCAGCCGCCTCCCTGTGTGGGGTTTGCATGTTCTGCTCGTGCCTGCGTGGGTTTTCTCCGGGTGCTCCGGTTTCCTCCTACATTCCGAAAACATGCATGGCAGGCTGATTGAACACTCTCAATTGTCCCGAGCTGTGAGTGTGAGCGTGGATGGTTGTTCATCTTTGTGTGCCTTGCGATTGGCTGGCAACAGGTTCAGGGTGTCCCCTGCCTACTACCCAAAGACAGCTGGGATAGGCTCCAGCACGCCCAGCGACCCTTGTGAGGATGAAGCGGTTCGGAAAATGGATGGATGGATGTATAATACAGTACAGCACACAGTATATGGAGCCTCAAAACCCAATACAGAGTCTGAGTTTCCCAACGTAGCAAGTCGGTAGATGTGTCGGGCTCACTTGCTCAATGTGTGAATCGTCTTTTCTTTTTTTTTTTTCCTGTGACGGACCGTTCCAGCCTGGTTGGGCCGTGTCACACGGTGTGCAGCGGACTAAAGGCACCATATATTAGTTATGGACGGCCTAGCGTTATCCACCAACTGATTTGTTTGAAAAAAAACAGCAGCTTAATGGCAGATTCCGGGAGACGTCTGACAGCCAGACGAGTCTCCTCGTTGACTTGACGCTGGAGGTAGCAGAATGGTAAACGTCTCAAGATGATGCACAGAATGGTCCGGATCACTCTTGCCAATGATGAAAGTTAAGAGCTGATCTGTCACTAACCGCTATCGGGTCGACGTAAGGGACAGTAAGCACTGAGCCGAAGATCAAAACTAATTTGCAGTACTGTATTGTATCCCAATACTCCAAAATGGCTTATAGGAAAGTAGTAATTGGTATTTTGTCGCAAAACTTTGACATACACAACAGCTCTCTTTTTTTTTTTATTATTCAATCATTCTGTTTTAAAAGCGGATGCTGCAAAGTTAGCGATAGCAAAAAAAAAAAAAAAAGTAAACCTCACGACAATCGTTTTAGAAATGAGCAGGTTGTGGCTCATGTTCAATATTCATGCATTACCTTTGATGGGAAAATTTCCCCAACTAACCGAGCCAGTATCTCAGCTTCTATTCATATTTGTGGCCAGTACCGATCTACCTGGAAATGATGTTGCGGTGAGCACACAAACCACCAGCGCTGTCTTCAGTATGCGTTTGAGGCACACCAAACTCGATGAAAAGGACAGACTGGTTTCAGGACCCAAACTCGTACGGCAACGTCAGACAAACGTACAAATTCACTTGCAAACTATTTGCTCTGGAATGTAAGCCTCTGACAAAATAGGGTTAAACCACATGCTACAGTGATAAAGACATGTGATAACGCCTAACAACTGCTAAGCCTGTCCTAAATATAAAATGGCACTTTAGCTTGAGGTGTGTTCAGTTCTGGTTGGAATCAATTCATTTATTATTTCATTTATTTACTATTTTGTATTGAAATGCAACTAAATGCATTTTTTTCAGGGTTAAAAATATTCACATCATTAAAATTAAAATAATGCATCTTATGACAAATAATGTTATATGATTAAAATGTGATTAATCAAGATGAATTATTTTAAAAGCCTCTAATAATAATAATTTCCGATATATATATATATATATATATATATATATATATTTGGTTTTTTTTTTAATTGAGTCCCATTAAACCATCCTATTTTCTATTGCTGATTACTAAAGAACGGAAAAAGCCACAAAGTAGTCGATGTTCTTGCTTGACATTGTTAACACATTAACATGAACACATTTTTCTCTGAGCCTAGAAATATCAGTCAAAATGCTCTACAAAAGGCTGCAAAGATGGAAGACTGCTTTGGAAATGGCGAGTAGTCGTGAATAGGTTAATATGGACAATAAAACATTTTTATTCACTTTGGGCCTCTATGAATAGTCAGACTTCACTCTATCATATTTTAGAAAGGTTTCATTGTCCCGCCTGCTGAACTTACAGCAAGAAGGTTCAAGTTGGGACGCGGGTTCCAAATCCATCCACTCATCCATTTTCAATATTCGAGCTGACTCCGGGTCAAAGGTAAGACATCGTCACATATACATGTAGGGCAGTGACGTGCAGTGAGGTTCATGACTGGTGCGGCACCGACTCTAAAATTATGGATCCAGGATGGAAGATTAGCGTGTATTTCAAATTTTGACCTGAAGTGAAACATTTGTTTTCAAAGCTTTTAATGACGCTTCAATCAATTGCACGCTGTTGCCACAAGGTGTTAGCAAGTAAAACAAAAGGCATTTCATGTAAGGTCAAGTTCATTGTTTTTGCTGTTGTTTGTTTGCGGGTCCCTCTTTTTAAAAATGATAAAGCATTTGGTCTTACCTTGGAATTGCATCGGTTGGGAAAGCATCCTGCAACTTGTTTTATTACGTCCGTTTTTTTTGTAATGAAACTCTTAGTGGGTTTTTAGCATAAAATTAGCAAATACAGGCCCTATAGCCGTGACATTTGCGCTAATTGGATGTTAACCTTCGAATACGAATACACATCAACACGCAATGCATTTTCATGGGACGCAAATGGCACCAATTTGGCTGAATGGCCCATAGAAGCATTTTACCATAGAATGTGGGATTGCTCTGTTTGATATCATTCGATTTATATCATGGTAAACAATACATTGACTTCCTTATTTATAGGCTTGTGCAGACTAAAATGCTGTGTAGTTGTCCGGTGTGTGCGTGCCTTGTCTGGTCTAGGAACGACACTATTGTTTTATAACCTGGTTAAATGCAACCAGTGGGGAACAAGCTTGCTTGTCACCAAATAATTTACACTCGTTAAATTTCTATTTGAAGTGATGTCGTTTGGACATGGTCACAATGGCCAACCTGTCTGTCGCACTCTCAGTTCTCTCAACTCTTTTGACGATGCCGTTTAGCGAGGAGGCTTCTTTCTATCAGGCAAAGCGGATTTATTTAGGAGCATCTTTGGACTCGCTTCTCCTTCCAAACAAGCTATGAAGACAAACGCACTGTTCCGTCTCTGCCTACAGGAGAGCTGAAGACGTGTCTGTGGGTGTCTGCGTCTCACACTAAATGTATTGCTACAAATAAAAAAAGCAACACCGTGAAACTAAGCTACTACTGTTCTATTTGTCAAGATCTTTGCACATTTGGATTATTTTGCAGATTTGTGACCTTTCAGGAAAGAAAATTGAAAATAATGAAACCGATCGCCGGAGGCACTTCAAGTACAATGCGTGTGTTCCCCAAGGAAATACACAAATGCAGCTATTTTTTAAAATAATGATGAAATCAATGACGTTATTGGATTGAAAAAGAAAATCAATGTAAAGCACCGACCGGATAATTAAAATGGAAAATCGTTTTTTGTCATCATTATTAAGTTGTTAGGTCTTCACGGGAGGGAACAGGAAGGATTTGTCTCCCCTGCCTGCCCTGACCGAACATCCGTGAGTTAGGGAGACAGATAGACTTTCATTGTCACAACATCACTGAGTCAGAACTAAACAAACACTGTCAACCACTACACTGTTAGTGACTGCAGGATCCAATTTTGACATAAATATACAGGGTGGGCCAAAAGTAAGTCGAGAGTATTCCCTCGTTATCAAGAGAGTTACATTACAGAGAAACCTGTTGTTTTGTTTTTTTTTGCAAATTTTAGTGGGCCTAGATAATATTCAATATCCCACGTAATGCTTCGTCACCAAAATCCTCACTTGTGTAAAACATCTTCAAGAGGTCTTTAGTATCAATGATCAATCCCAAATTACTGGCAGCCAGGGGGCTCAAAAATCTAATTTGTGGTGGATGAAAATACTAAACAGGGAAATAAACCTCAGATTGGTGTGATGTATGAGTTTGACAATAAAACAATAATATTCTCAAGAAACAAAAAGACCCACAAACAGGACAAAAACGTGGGGCGGGGAGGGGGAGGCACACACGCACAAGCCCCCCCACAAAAAACTAAATAAATAAAATAACATAAATTAAAAAACGAGATAGAGCGAGAGGGAGAAAACCACCTCACACACGCAGACTCACCCGGCAGCAGCTGGCAGGTTTCTCGTCGCCGAACACGTCCTCGTCTGCGGACTCGACTTCCAGCTCGGGGCGCTCCTCCACGGGAGGCACCGCGGACCCGGAGTCCCTCAGGGAGCCCCTCAACATTTCCAAGCCGAGGGTGCCGCTCGTTCGATCCTCTGCGGTGACGCAAGAGAGTCACGCTTGTCTCTCAATGGCTTCCTGTTGTTCTTTTTGGCCGTTTTTGTTTTGGTTTGGATCGGTTTTTACAACTTGTTCATTTTGTCATAAAACTGCTTCTTCTCGTCGTGCGCAAGCGACTATGTCATAATCGAAGTGCCAAGCTTAGGACACGCGTTCAATGAAGCGCACGACAGGACACTGATGTTTACTCGTCGACTTCGATTCTATCCTATCCTACTGTGACGTCACGCGTAATGTTGCAGGAAATGGTCTCGCTCATCGACACATCTCTCTCTCTTCTCTCTCTCTCTCTTTCGCTCCCCTTTTCTCTCTGGCGATATTACCTGCTACATCTTGATATCCATTTTAAGGTCCATCGTATACTTGTACTCTCGCTTTTTTTTTGTCCGAACTAGTAGAACAAATCAGTGCACTGATTATTAGTAGCGTTCTTCCCCAAGGTCAAGGTGAACGTTGTTATCCCCCAGGCACAATTACTTTGACAACCAACCATCCACATAAGAAAACTCCAAAAAAAAATCAACACACACATACACACACACACACACACACACACACACACACACACACACACACACACACACACACACACACACTCAACGATATATTAATACTGAGTGTTATGCCACACTATTTCAAATGACAATAGAAACTGGTACGAATGATCTGTTTGTCCTACACCTGGTCATAACGTATCTGCGCCCTGATGGCAGTACAGTAGTTTATATTCAGAAGACAAAGGGAGACGACTGTTGTGATGGAACAGGCTTTTTTTCTGCTATGTTTTGCCCAAACCTGTATGTCCCTTTCAGCATTAATGGTGCCTTCACAGATGCATAAATTGACCATGCCATTGGCACTAACACAGCCCCATACCGTCACAGACACTGACTTTTGAACTTTGCGTCCATAACAGTCCGGATGGTTCTTTGGCCCGGAGGACACGACGTCCACAATCCCCCTCCACCCCACCCCCAAATTGAAATGTGGACCAATTTTCGCTTTGCATCTGTCCATCTTATGTGAGCTCGGGCCCAGAGAAGCCGGCGGGGTCTCTGGGTGTTGTTGATAAATGACTTTTGCTTTGCAGAGTAGAGTTTTAAGTTGCACTCATGTAGGTTGTGCTAACCTGTATTTCCTGGCATTGATAGTATTTGGGCCTTGTCGCTTCCATGCAGTGATTTCCCCAGATTCTCTGAACCTTTTGATGAAAATATGGACCATAGATGTTGAAATTCCCAAATTCCTTGCAAGTATACATTGAGGAACATTGTCCCTAAGCTGTCTGACTTTTTTCTCACGCAATTGCTCACATCATGGATGGATTTCATAAAATAATACGCAATCAGCGCTAAAAGGGCCATCAAACAATTTTAATCATGATGTTCATTTCACACCCATAAATTTGGTAATAGTTACTGTGAAGTGTGAATTCTGAGCGTCAATAACTTAATAAATAAATGTTCCTGTAATGTAAAATTTCTCCAGGAGAGGGCGGCAGAACTCAGCTCATCCGAAATGACAACACAGACGATGCCCAGTCATGTTAGTCATATTTCTTTGCCAAAATAGGAGTAGGAAGTCAAAATTAAGTCAGACATCAAAAGACAGCAATTTGCTGGCTAGAGGTAGTGCAGAGGAGTTCACTTAACTGCCTTTAATGTAACCGGTCCAAACTAATACCGTATATTGTATAATTCATTCAATAACCAATCAGTGTTTGGGGGTCCTTATTTAGAAAAAAATGAAAATGGATCAATTACTGAATGTCCATTTTTGCCACGAGCAGGAAAATAATGACGGTCTGGCAACAATTTATATGCTCTGTCGAGTTCAGTTCAAAGTGGTCCCTTTCTTTTCCTTTACACGCCAATTGACAGTTTTTGATTAAGTGATCAGTGGTTGTTTATGCGCTATTTTAGGGGTCGAGATTCGTTCGTTTGTTATTTCTGTATAAGCCTAATCAGTTAATATTAACTGCACATTTTCCAGTCTCCTTAGATGTGCTAAGATCATGGCTAAAAACTGAGAGACGATAGGGATACTTTGGCTCTAGCGTCAAAGAAACAACGCGATGACAAAGTGGCAGTCATAATCAACTGTGATCCCTTCACAATCCATATCTCACCTCCGAACTGTGCGCGAAAATAAGCAGACATAATGACAACACTGTTTCACTTAATGATTCGTTGCTTTACTTTAGCCTCAAGGCTCAACAGTGGTTAGCATGGTGGAAGTTGGCTAACATTCCGGTAATGAAAGAACGTACCACAGCGACAACCAGTAGATATCCAACTAAACGTATATATTTCATATAGTAAATCAATGTTACTTAAGAGTACTTAACTAAAATGTAAACATTGAAAATGGAAATCTGAACCGTATGGACAGTACATCATATTTTTTTCGAACAATGCTTTGAGTTAATGTTTACCTTCAAAAAGCATTCTGATATAAAGTGCTGTGAAAAAGTATTTGCCCCCTTTCTGAATTCTATGTTCTTTGCATATTTATCACACAGAAAGATTCAAGTTCCTCAAACCAATTTTAACATCACACAGAGACAACCGAAGGAAATACAAAATGCAGTTTCTAAATGCCACTTTAATTGATTGAGACACACAAAAAAATCTAAATCTACCTGTTCTTATGTGAAAAAAGAATTACCCCCTGAACCTAATAATGGCTTGTGCCACCCTTGATTCAACAAATGTGGTGCGAGAGTGTTGCCTGTGAAATTGAACACAGCTTTCCCCAAATTGTCATTAGTCACGGTTACTTTGTGATTTAACACGGCGGCAATTACTTTTTCACATCGGGACAGGTAGTTTGGGATTTATTTTGTTTTTGTGCCTTAATTTTGGGGATTTTTTTTTTTTTTGGTGCCTTAATAATTACACAGATCATGACAGTTTCCCCACTATCGTGTTTGAGATCATCAAACAAATGTAAATACGCAAGCAGACAAAGATCACCCAAGAAAAACATAAAATGGTGTTTGTTTTTTTTAATGACAATTTTATTTATTCAGGAAAAAAAAAACTATTCATTCGCCAACACCTCCCTGTCATGTTCCTGTTCTTGGCCTTGCCAGCAGGTGGCAGACTGAGCGGACTTGCTGGTTGAATACCTGCTATCTTTTTTCCTGGTCCTTATTTGACCAGCGCTTTATGTTTCTACTTTGTTGGTGCGTTTTTATATTAAATATTTTTTGTGACGGAGTTTTGTCTGGCGTCTACTATTCTGGGATCCGAAAACATTATTCGGTTCATCCGAATCGTGACGCTCCCAGGTTGATTATTTCAATTACCTTTATTTTGTTCTCCATGACAAATCCCTCCATACTAAAACTGGTCAAAAATTCTGATGCTTGAGTCATCCAGAAACGTATACACTTCGTACTGGCTTCGACTAGTTAAATACCAAATACATTTCAGAATCCTTCTGCTCACTTTTTCAAAGCCATCCACCACCTCTTGCCTCCCGGTGTCTCGCCGTTAGGTCGTCACTATCAGCTCTCCATCTCACCGTCAGTTCTGCCTGCCTCACTCCTGCGGGTGTTCGAGAATCCGGTCGCTCAGCTCTCCTGCTGTGGAATTTAACTATCACCTGACCTGGGCAAGACAAAGTACAGTGGTACCTCTACTTACAAAACTAGAAACTTTTGTAAGTAGAGTCGCGTTTTCCATGTAAATGCCCTAATCCATTCCAAGCCCCCCAAAATTCAGACACAAATGTTTTATAAAGCATAAAATTCATCAAAACATGTAACAAATACATACATTACAATAAATGAGAATTGTGCATAATGTAAAAAAATAAAGACTAAAAATGATAGTCATTTAACTGTGTCCTCATCGTTTTTGCCCTCTTAAGTTCATGTTCTCTCTCAGAAGTGGTTTTTGCCTGGCGTTTTGTTAAGAACTGATCCAAAGACGTTTGCTTTTGCCCGCTTTGAACAGATTGACACTTTTTCTGTGTGATTCACATTTACGTAACACTATCGGAAAACCTCAGGGCCTAAGAGGCAAATGTCTGGGACGCTTAGACACATGTTTACCTAGCTACATACAAGCGTATATGGTAGAGGTCCCTCTTAGCCAATGGGATGCCAGGATAATGTTTGGTAATAGCCATTAGCCGAGCAGCTATAAGTATGCTGGGTTCATGAAACTCAGAGATGCGATTAGCAGCCCATACTGTATTTCTACCTTTCGTATCTTGAAATGTCTATCGTAACAAGAGGCAATATTTTCCTGTTGAGGTGTTTCGTAACTTGAAAATTTCGTATGAAGAGACGTTCCTAAGTAGAGGTACCACTGTATTTTCCTTTTCAAAGCCAAACTAACTACTGTATACCCATTCATACTCCCTCGAGTCTTGATTTAAAAAAAAAAAAAAAATTCCACATAGAACTTTTCTTGAGTTGTTCATTGTACAGTGTCTTTGATTGGGACCCTTGGATGTAGCCTCAAAAAAACAAAAATCACTAGAAATGTGTTCTCTCTCTGCTCCTTTCTGGTGCCGTGTGCCTTCACGTCAAACTCAGAATGAATGAATAAGAGCATGTTCACACAGCCAGAACCAGAGAGGTTGAGGGCCAAAGCAGCACGTTTGAACACACAGTCATTGTCTGTCCCATTGATTAAAAAGCCAGAGTGCTGACTCTGGTGATCTGGATCCAGTCTAATCAACGTCTGTGTCCGGTCGGCAGCAGCTAGCCGAGCCCAAACCTCGGGCAACCTCTACCACCCTGGCCTACAACAGATGCGGCTGACCGGCTCAGTTGCTCTTGGCCCGCGAGTATATGGAGCGACTAAGCCCCCGTGTTAGCAGGCCAAAGCCCCGCAGGATTAGCCTAATACCACTCATGGTGAAGCAGGCATGGGAAATAACCCTCCTTTTTTATTAGTATGAATTAATGTGTTTTGTCAAAAGGCAACGTTATGATTTGTGGTTGTTTATAGTTCAGGCTGCTACCAAAAAATGTAAGCAATAATGGACACTCAATTGACGTTAAAATTCGACTGCATGGTGGTAAACATAGTGCCCACGCCCTCCAAATGCTCATGTCAGAAAAGAGCACTCATATTGCCCAAAAAAATTTGTTTTTCCCTTATTTTATGAGTACATATAGAATGCTTGACAGATTTAACGAGATCACCTCACCGTCTAGCAAAACAAAGTGCTAATGTGGACTCTTTAAAGATCACTGAGTTGTTGACATGAAACCACTTTGAACCGGGATGAGCAATGTCACAGGGAATTCTTTTCAGATCCAAATTTTAGAGGGCTAAAGATCCAAAATTAGAAATCAATCAAGCTTAACATTCAAATTAATTAATTAAAAAAATTGGGGTGGAGAATCCGCGTATCATTCGTGATACACGGATTGTGGAGAAATGCAAATTATAATTTCACATCTCAATGAAAAAAATGCTTTCACATTATTGTGTATTTTAAATACCGGTAGCATTTATTATGTTAACCATTCCGGAAACATATGAGGTAATTGCTGATCAACTTTGGTGGGGGAGGGTGGGAGGTTTGTTAATCACTTTTGTTATGCAGTCACTATTAAATATTAAAGGTCACGGAAGAAACCAGACCCATTTTTTTGTTTGTTTTTGTGCTTTAATTTAATTTTCAGAAACACTCTCAGATGAGAGCTGTTCGTTTTTTTGCCAAACGGCAACCAGTTTGATGCCTCCACAGTTTTGTCAGCCATCTTTACAAATAGAATGAAAAATGTGAATTACGATTAGGCTGGACACAAATCTGACCCTTGATCATTTGAATTTATCAGAGTGGTTGAAAAGTTGACACTTTGATGGCTCGTGTGACAAAAGACAACCATTCACACTCAACCATTCGCACCGATGCTTACGGCAATAAACGGTCGTCAGTAACTTGAACATACACTCAATGTTTCGATTTGATAACCAGATTACCTCGTAGGAACTCAAAGAACAGCGATAATCTTACTTCAAAAAGGACCAAGTCAGGATAGTCAAATGCCAAAGCGTTTTTTTTTTTTTTTTTTTTTTTTTGCTTCGAGACAAGAAAGCCAACTACTCAGCCACTGTGCAGCCAATGGGACCAAACGTGTTTGAGATTGCGTTGCTGTCTATGTTGCGTCTGGCCTTTGGGCATTTTCAATGAATCAAGTTTTCAAAGACGAAAATGGGAAGTTGTCCATACACGCCAGTTGTCTAGAATCAAGACGCTCCATTGGATATCTCCCTGAAGTGAGTAAGCATGCATAACTGACTTTGATGTAAAATCCAGAGCTCAGTTCAGTTTGCTTAGTCTATTGTCATCCTATGTGCTTTCGTTCGTATAATTTTATAGACTCAGACTCACAAGCGGCGAAACGAAAAAAGGCATGATGATTAGACAAATATTTTTCTGGTTAAGTTTTTACGATAGAGACGGTTGACTTTCATATCACGAGGTTTCCTGCTAAGTTTTGGAGTGAAGAAAAAAAAAAAGAAAATCGTTTGACGTTGACTGTACAACCATAATGTCATTTTTCTGTCAAAATGTACTTGCAGGCAGGCCAGGTAAGACTAGACCAGGGGGGTCCAACTGATTTTTGCCAGGGGCTACATCATAGTTCTGGTTTCTTTCGGAGGGCCATTGACTGAAAGCAAATAAAATGTAGGATCGCCTTATATTACATCCACACAACAAAACTGGTGAATAGCTACTTTTGAATTCAGCCATCAGTAAAAACTGTTCAAATGTTACATTTATTTTAAAGGGAGATTCGGTAAAAATGCTTGAAATATTTTTTTTCAAAGTGAAAACGATTGCAGTTTTGCTATTTTAGCGAGAAACATGAAGTCACTTCACAAATTTCGCTTTCACGGGCCACCTAAAATTATGTGGCGGGCCAGATCGGGCCCCCGTGCTTTGAGTTTGACACCAGTGCACAAGACAGTAAATATCATCTGCGAAGTGTCACCGGGATCTAAAAAAAACAAAACAAAAAACATTTTTTTTGCCCTTCACTTCAGGTATCATTCGTCCGTCTCAAGTTTACAAACCTGTGCGTGCATGTATGTGTGCATGTGTTTGTTTTTCTACCTTTCACTCGTTATAACCTCAAGTTGAAGTACATTTGGGTCCTGCATCACCTTATTGTACGTTTCATTTGACTGCAAAATTTAAATTAGAGGGGCATTAAACAGCCTCTTTTTGAGAATTGTTCACCGTCTGCCAAACTGAATTCCTGGCCTTATTGTATTGGTTGTGCCTTCCACGTCAGGAACAGTTTGTATTGGCAGCCCCGTGTGTCTGGCGTGTAGGTGGCACTGAGTCACGCCAGCCCCTGGACGCCCCCGCCCCCTCCCGGCCATGCCAGACCCAACCCCACCCCCCCCGAGTCTGTCCATCCTCAACTCAAATTCTGCTGAGTGCGCGAAACGCAACATGACATAATGCCATTCCAGAGGGATAGTGGCTAAAGCCCCTCTTTCTGGTTCTTAGGTATATAAAGAGGATGCAGCCGTTGGGCAGAAAACACCCGGGTCACTCTTATCCGCTCGCTCGTTTCAACATCGTTCTTTGATTGCTCGCTTCAACCCGCCGGACCCTGAGCTGAGCAGCCCCATTTAATCACCTCAGCCAGAACCAAGCCAAGCTGTACCAGACCAAAACCTCTCAGCAGTCACTATGGATATTGCCATCCAACACCCCTGGTTCAGACGCGCCCTGGGCTCCATTTACCCGGCTCGACTCTTCGACCAGTTCTTTGGCGAGGGCATGTTCGATTACGACCTCTTCCCCTACACTGCCTCCACTATCAGCCCCTATTACAGACAGTCACTGTTCCGTAGCTTTTTGGATTCTTCCAACTCCGGAATGTCAGAGGTAAAAACCGAGCTGGAAGTGTACGTTTGCCCGTCTCCGCTCACATTTAATTGCATCTCAACTAACACGTTCCCCCAGGTGAGGTCTGACAGGGAAAAGTTCACCGTCTA
Source organism: Hippocampus comes (assembly GCF_001891065.2). Lineage (NCBI taxonomy): Eukaryota > Metazoa > Chordata > Actinopteri > Syngnathiformes > Syngnathidae > Hippocampus > Hippocampus comes. Next base: position 117,120 of record NW_017805149.1, on the reverse strand, counting down.
CCTGGACGTCAAACACTTTTCCCCCGATGAGCTGAGTGTGAAGGTCACCGACGACTACGTGGAGATCCAGGGCAAGCACGGAGAAAGACAGGTGAGTCATCGCCGCTTTTTTTTTTCCTTTTCTGCAAATTCGCTTGTTCTTCACCCGTCCGTCTTTCAGGATGACCACGGTTACATCTCCCGTGAGTTTCACCGCCGCTACCGCCTCCCATCCAACGTGGACCAAACCGCCATCACCTGCACCCTCTCTGCCGAAGGCCTGCTGACACTGACCGGGCCAAAGGTCAGCGGAGGGAATGAATCCGGCCGTAGTGAGCGCAACATCCCCGTCACTCGTGACGATAAGCCCAACGCTGCGGCCTCTTCCTAAAGGCTCGAGTGGTGGGCGTCGACCAAATGGGATGGCAGCCTCTTATCCTCCACTTATTCTTCCTCCTTTCCCTTATAGAGGACGCATGGGTCCTTCTTGCTTCATTCTTTCCTCTCAAGATGATTCTGAGCACACTCGTAGAGTATCACTAGTAGCCTGGTTTGAATAAAAATGTCCCTGTAAGGAGACTGAAATTAAGGTCCTCATGATTGTTTGGCTCAAAGGTAACGTCACAAATATCTTGTCGCAGATTTCGGCAAAGTTCTGAAAGCCCCGACTGCTTCCATTCCTTCTCATAGCCTTTGAACCTTCTATTCTCATGTCTCCATGATATCCTGTCTTTTAGTCTGCGCCTTGTTCACTGGATACCTCGATACTGAGAAGTCCATGAGAAAGAAAAACCATAATAAAGCTGCAAAATGAACAGAAGGCTTCTCCCGTGTCCTCATTTACCCCGAAGGATTGACGTACATTCACTGTAATGAAACCAGAAAAGGCAAACTCTCTCTTTAATTTGCTCTTTACACAACTCCGATATGATACGCATAGATGTTTACAAAATGTCACGCTACAACAAACGAGTTCTAGTCCCAGTCCGCGAAACAGAAAAAACATTCTTTACATATATATGGTTATTCCTCTGTACAATGACTCTTCCCAAACAAGAACAAAAGAGGGGAAAACAAAACAGAGGAAAATAGGAACAAAAACAAAACAAAAAAAAAAACACTGAAAGGCATGTCACTCTTTATCTTGTTTACATCCCTGCACCTAGAAACACACAAATGTTTTGGTTCAAATGAATTTGCTGGAAAGGTTGTCATTAATTAGGATCAGAATTTTAGAAAACCAAATTTCTGGCTTATCAATTGTGTCATAGTCTGCTCCTGTTACTTCAAGTGTCTTACAGAGCAACGGGCAAACTATCTGAATAATTTACGGTCCAAATTACGTTTTTGAACCGAGTCATCATAACAATGAGTATTACTTACCGGTAAATTAACTCATCACCTGCCATACATTGCCCCTAATCAAACTATTTTGGAACACGTTTACCTGCAGGAGCACCTGGATGTCCGCCAAGATCTGCTGAGCTAACAGTCTCAAGCTCGGCTGAACACTCGAGGTAAAACCGCTAATACGGCTCTGGATGTCTGAGTCCAGCAGAGCGGCGCCCAGCCGAGGCTGCGCCACATCTTCCAGCAGGACTGACTGCAGCAGACGCAGGGAGTGGAGGCATACTTCCCAGGATCTGTCTGTTGCATTGACAAATACATGCAAGCCACAAGGTGTGGAAGACGAAGGTTACGCATAAATTTGTTCATCGCTCCTATAATTGCCATGAGAATACTCAACACTGAAATGTCACTGGATGGCGCTGGTACGTTTTCACCATGGTTTTGTGAGTTTTCTTCAGCTTCAGCTCACATTTGAAAAACCGTGATGCGGGTGAATGTATGATGTCCGTAGGTGTGAAAGCATGCCTACGAATGGTTGTTAATTCATTACATTACAGAAAGTGCATTCCGCTACTTGGCCAAAGTTGGCTGACACAGACAACAGTTGAGGATAAACGTTTTTTGAAAATGGATGAATGCATGGGGAATGGGCGGCCGGGTGGGCCAGTGGTTAGTGCGTTGACCTCACAGTACAGAGGTACCGGATTCAATTGCAGCTCCGGCCTCCCTGTGTGGAGTTTGCATGTTCTCCCCCGGCCTGCGTGGGTTTTCTCCGGGTACTGTGGTTTCCTCCCACATTCCAACAACATGCATGGCAGGCTGATTGAACACTCTAAATTGTCCCGAGGTGTGAATGCAGCGCGGATGGTTGTTTGTCTCTGTGTGCCCTGCGATTGGCTGGCAACCGGTTCAGGGTGTCCCCCGCCTACTGCCCGAAGACAGCTGGGATAGGCTCCAGCACCCTCCGCGGCCCTTGTGAGGATAAGCGGATCGGAAAATGGATGGATGGATGGATGGATGGGGAATATGGTAACTGGACATCAGCCATTCGTTCAGTTCACATTGAGGTGAGAGCGCCATCCAGTGGCTTTACACGTAATATGAAACACCACAAGAAGTGAGCCAATTCATGACAAATTTAATGTGATCATGATGATAGCTCTGCAGGTTGTAAACTTGTTGTCATATGAGGTGGCGTACCTTCAAGCAGAGTCCGAATCAGAGGCAGTAGCGCTGGGTTCTCAATCATGTATTTGAGCCCCTTCACACTGATACTGGCATTATAAAGACCCATGAGCATCAACCTAGGGGGAGAAAAAAAAAAAAAAAAAACAGCAATGCTCAAAAATACAAACACAACACAGTTTGTTAAATGCTGAGAATCAAGCATTCAACTTGTTAAAAACGTCCTCATCGTGAATGATCTCATCAAGGAACTAGATGTGTCTGCTACTAAATTGTGAAATTTTCACGGAGAGGGATGGGACTTTGCAGATTTATAGGCATCATGGGAAAATGATTCCACTCATGTTGTCTCTTCATTACAGAGGATTAAAGTCACTTGTCATTTTTTTGGCGAGGTCGGAAAGATTGCTAGATTGGAAAACAGAGTGCTTTTGTAAATTAGCTCCTCTCTGTCTGCAGGCGCCGTGCTGGTGCAAGAAGAGCACATCAATGAGAGGGTCGCCAAAACAAATTTTCCACCCAAGGAATCAATTAAACCGATGAATCTGCATCTCCCAGGCCTAATTTGCAGCAAAAGTTGAGAATGAACAGAAAACTGGTCATGATCTGTTCTGCATCATTGGACCTATTTCGTGACATGACACAGTACTAAGCTGCATACGTACACTTTCAATTTGGAGAATCCACCAGGCTTCATCAGCTCCAACAGCTTTATCAGTGTGTCCAACAGATCATGTGCTGAGCTGGACAGGAAGTCCCGCCCACTGGTTACAGCTGCTATGTCTGATTGGCAGGAAGCAAAGAGCAGTTATGGTATCTTTAGTTTCATGAACTGAGCTTTTTTTAGGGTGATTGACTGCTTCTTACTAGTAATGGTTCCAGCTAGCGCCAAAACAAACTGGTACTCCTGTGTGTCGCAGTCCTCTGATCGAGTCTTCACGTCCTCATCCAGAGTTCTCACAAAGCTCCCCAGAGTCTGTGTGGCCACCGCGACAAAGGCCGGCAGGCTTCCCTACGCCACAAGAATTGAACACACATTGGTTGAACAAAAGTTTTACAGTGCAGTGAACCCCCACACATTTGCGGCTAGACAGATTTGAAAATTTGGGGATTTTTTTTAAACCCATCCACTTTACAGCCCAATGGGATTGACCATATCACCACTGTAAGGCCGGAACGAAGAACGAGATTTAAATTTTTTCCAGAGAACTTTGAGTGGTCACAAAATGCAACTTGAAACCTGCTTTTGTCAGGTGAAGGCTTCTGATTGGTTCTTGAACTTTGCTGCTGAGAATTGGGAATTTCTCCATTGCGAGACTAATAAAGGATTTCTTATCTTATCTTATCTGAAAGCGTTTGAAGAGCTTTTTTTCCGTTTTAGACTGTTGATTCCCGCAAGAGGGCTTGCAAGCTGAAACGTGTGAAGAGTTTTACACGATGACCAAACCACGACAAGTAAAGGCTTTTTATTTTTTTGCAATCACGTTTTTATTTTCCAAACCGATTGCCTTAGGGTTTCTTGGCTTTTGCTAGCTAATGCTATTGATTAGCCTCATGCCTTTGTCATTTTGTTTACTAGTTTAGCTGTTAAATACAGTCGTTTATGTGCCATGGATTCATGATTTTGTACATGCTGGATGAATGTTTAGTTTTCCTGACGAATACAGGCGCTTTGGCGCCACCTTGTGGCATCTATCTGCAATTACACTATTTTGGAGGAAAATTCCACTACTGTTTGCGGCAGTGAATCTGTCCCTTTTCTCCGTGAGTAAAAGGACATTCAATGTAGTACATGAAAGTAATGCACCGAGAGAAGTCTCACATCAGCTAGCCACTGTTTAACCATGTCTTCCCTCGTTGAGCAGTTCCACAGAAGGCTGCAGACTGCAGAACCAAGACTGAAGCAGTAGTCAGCCTGTTGCTGCAACTCGGCTCCACTCTGCCAGAGCTGCTCATGTAACAGCAATTTCTCCTACACACATAAAACAGACACACAAACACACAAAGAACAAATCATAACAGTTTTCAAATGAACGGATTTGACATGTAAGTAGAGATCTGCACATCACCAATTGGGTCGGAGTGTTCCATGCATGCTAAAATACAATCTCCAGTCACCAGAGTCCTTGAGAGTTTCACTTTTTTTTTTTTTTTGTTGCTTTCACAAAGACAATACCAGGCAAAATATTTGACACCGATGTTGTGATGGATCTCATGATGCAGAAATTGCTCTTGTTGGTAAACAAATGTTCAAATCCAGTCCTCGAGGCCTCACCTCTCTCTCCCTCTGACATTCAATTTGTAACACCTCCAGTCTGGATTGAAGGTGAAGACACTCCTCCTGTAAAAGCTCCTGTTCCTGTGTAAGATGCGCTTTCACTATGCAGAGACACACACATGAACACATGGAAAAATTACAACAGTGGTTATGATCCACATCAACCCTTTATTTATTTATCAGTCTCTTCACATTGACACAATAAATGAAAAGCAAGGAAACTGTGATGTTCTGGAGATAAAAACAAGATCATATTACACAGAGCACAACCACATCTGTTGTCCTACATGAATTTCTACATCAGTGTTTCTCGAGGTCAGGCACCCGATAGAAAAATCTCACGGCACACCACCAAACTAAAATGTCACAAAAAGTATTAATAGTGAAGTAATGATCTCCTCGGGTAGCGTGGTGGTTGACTGGTTAGTACGTCTGCCTCACTGTACAGAGGTCTTGGGTTTGACTCTTGGCTCCAGCCTAACTGTGTGGATTTTGCATGTTCTCCCTGTGCCTGCGTGGGTTTTTCTTCCGGGTACTCTGGTTTCCTCCCACATTCCAAACAGATGCAAGGAAAGTTGATTGAACGCTTTTAATTGTCCCTAGGTGTGATTGTGAGCGTGAGTGGTTGTTGTTTGTCTATATGTGGAACCTGCGATTGACTGGCAACCAGTTCAGGGTGTACCCCGTCTACTGCCCGAAGACAGCTGGGACAGGCTCCAGCACGCCCGCCACCCTTGTGCAGATAAGCGGATGACTTGTTCACTGCGCAGTCTGGATCTCTTTAATTGAACACAAAGTTTGAATACTAGCAGGAAGCTATGACTTTTTGTCTTTTGGGAATGGCAACAGGTTTATTGTATATTGTACCTTCTAGCATCTAATGGAGACCATTTATTAGTTCTGGCTATCAGTATACCGTGCTGGCATAGAGAGATGAACAATATACTGTATATTTGTTATGAATACATAATTTTCTGACAATTCAAGTGAAATGGAGAAAAAAGTGCAATGGCACCCTAGTTGGGAATCGCTGTTTTACGGATATTGGGTCATATGGATGAAAGAAGCCAAGCTGAGTGGACAAAACCTGCCAATCACAAGGCTTGTCTCTTCCCAATAATTTGTTGTCTCATTCTTGTGGGGGTACAAAGTACAGGAAATGGATGGATAATTCTACCAAGTATATGGTCTAGGTTCATTGTGGCTTACCTGTTTTTGCTACTCTAGATTTGTGTAGCATCTCAATCAAATCACTGTTTACAACTCTGGGCAGGAACTCTCTTAACTGCATGACCTCTGTGGTTAACTTTTCCAGGTCTCTTTTCTTCACTCGAACAAAACCATCCTGAGGAGAAGATGTTAGACATAGGGGGACGTCAGGAAAAGTATCAACAGAACTTGTCAAAGAGAGATAGCTTACTGGACTAGACCTTTTGTACACTGACAGTGCTTTTTAAAATTATTATTTAACTTGGGAATTGACAAATTTGCCAATACCAAGTTTGCCAGTGATCATATGGTAACATACACAGGTACATTATCACCAACTTTCTCTTCATCCAATTTAATCATACTAAGCTTGTCTATCTTGGACAAATCTGACATATTAAATTACATTTAGTCTGATTCCGACCCATGACAAGTAGTTGCCCGTTACAGGTGGACGTTTTATCATAGCCTACTAAAGGCAGAAGCAGCAAGTCAGCGAGCGTCATTAAAATCCCACGGAGATTTCTCAATACATTCAGACCAAAACAATACCAAAAAAATAATCATTGTGAATGACTTTTAGATTCATTGTACATCAGATTTACCTTAGCGCCATCACACAAGCTATGCGGTTGCCCGCCAAATGACGAAGACATTCTATGCTAGGCTCACTTTCTCCGTCAAACTTCTGTTAATCCAAATTGAACGATTCCTGTAAAGTAAAGACAAGCCAACATGGGTAAATACTTATTTTCAAAACTAATCAATATACAGAAAGAAAACAAAATAGTCGTACCTAATCACGACGCTATAAATACAGTATAGGTTTGTATCGCACAGACCTGATTTGTAAAATGACGTACTCCCGAATTTATTTCCGTCTTTTCCCTCCAACCGACTTTCACTAACTAAACCGGTCTGCCAAATACTCCAGTCCGGATTTTTCTCACTTCCAGCGGGGTCGAGAAGCTTACCTCGACTTCCTTTGTGTTTGAATTAATTTGAAACGTGCTTAGACAGTTCCGTGTGACCAAGAACAACATCGGAGAGCTTTCAGACTCTACTCATGTCTATGGAACGAGACTTTTCCAGTGACGATGAAGCGTTCACGAGCATGTTCCCTATCCACCGCGCTTGTCGTGATGGAGATGTTGGAGCTTTGCTGTCACTGAACCAGCATCACACTCATCTAACAACCGAGGACTCCTGCTACGGCTGGACCCCCATTCACTGGGCTGCTCACTGTGGACAGGTGCGGATTAGCTTCAAAGACCGTAGAAGGAGGATATTTGTTTGTTGTGTCGGCTTTTTCCACGCACACAGAGGTAGAGGAATGACACGATACTAAAAAGTATTGTGTGAAATTTACGGTCGACTTTCTGTGGTTCCTCTGCTGTCATGTGTTAATAGTTTGAGCGGAAAGAGTAGCGATCGGCCCTGTGGGCACGGAGTTAAGTGGTTTCGTTGTGAGCGTCGAGCGCGACTGGTCAGCAAGTTTGTGTGTACAATAAAGTTATAAGAGGGAAAAAAAAGCTTGAAAATCTTTGATTGGTTGCGGAGGAACCCCACAGAACCAATTGCAGCTTTAGGCGCCAAGCTATACAGGAAGTGTGTCCCCTGCTCCGTTTGTTTAGTTCTTTTAACTGGCCAGTGGACATAAATAATTTCAACAAACTATTTTACTTCACTTCACTTTTTAAAACAATGTATTCATAAATGTGTTGTGCATACAGAAAATACAATGAGGTGATTATACGGAACGTGTACAGTGTATGATTTCACAATCGTAATGGTCCTATGAGGGAACTACAATGTGGCCTATGACAAAAATGTTTTAACGCTCATGGTTTGTGACATCAAATATGAAGAATATTAGAAACATATTTTAAGATGATTCAGAAATAAGAATGTTACAATATATCGCCATATTAATTAACATTCTGAACAAAATATAGTACTGTACGTCATAATAATAGAAATTCACACTCTTCTTTTTTTTAAACGTATTTAATCCAATAATGCGGTATATACAGGTAAGCAGTTTATTTTTCTAATTTCATCAGTGGTAATTCTGAGATTGTTAATTCTGAAGGGTTCTAAGGTTTGGGGTTTGAGTCTTGTCTGGCCTTCCTGTGTGGTGTTTGTGTTGTACTTTGGGGGTTTGGGTTAGGTTTTTCCGGTAACGACTTTTTCCTACGTTCCAAAAACATGCATGTCATGTTGGTTGAAAACTAATTTGCTCATAAACTTGGATGTTTTTTGACTATATATGGACTGTGATTGTCTGGCGACAAGTCCAGGGTGTACCCTGCTTCTTGCACCAAATCTGGTGGGATAGGCCTTGGGATACCCATAATAGAAAATTGATGGATGGTAATGAAGAAGAGAGTGGTTTGGTGAGGGGAAGACGATGGGAATTACTTTGTGCTCACCACCATGCAGCTAACTTTAGGTACAGTATTACTGGTCTGTAATTTTACTGAGTAAAGAAGCAAAATTTGGTTACAGGCAAACTTGATAAAATTAAGCTGTACTGTACAATTATTTTTCTTGCTCTGTCCTTCTGTTACTAACCCCCTAATGCTAACAAAATGTTCTTGTCATCTCATGTGGATTTTTTCCTGATCACTTGCAGTTGGAGTGTGTCATACGCCTGGTGCAGATGGGTTGCGACGTGAACGCAGTGTCGAGTCGCTTCAAGCAGACCCCAATACACACAGCTGCGCTCGGCGGGCATCCTCGCTGTGTTTTGTGGTTGTCGCAGGCTGGTGCAGATGTCAACCGGCAGGTGAGCAGTGGTATGAATGTGAAAGAAATTCATATTACTACCATGGAAAGCCATTTGATCGTTTACTCTCTTTCATACCAGCTTAAGACACATATACTAGTTCAATATATTTTTTTGTCATTGAATTCAAACATGTATACAATCATATAAAAGAACACAATGTTAATATAAGTACACTTGTGTGGGGGAAAAAGACAAAACAAACGTACAAACAGAAACAAAGTATCAATGAAAGCACCCACATGTGGATGTACATTCATCTACATAGGTGCCGCATATGTGTAACCGCTTGCATTTTAACCTTGCAGCGTTGTGTCGGTAATTAGAAGTCTGTGGTTTGTCGTGTCCCAAACCGGATCAGGTAACGACCGACACAGTTCACCTGTTCTCTGGATTTGGTCATATGACGTTCACAAACAGAGCCCTTAACCACTGTAAAGTCATTTTCAGTCGACTGCAATTAGCAATTCAAACCAAAATGGTAGCCCCCTGAGATGGAAACATGCGGGTGAATTAATATTATTAACAATATTAATTAGAATACTCTGTTTGGACTAGTTGGGGGCTCATAGAACATATTGTGAAGAAAATATTTGACTTGACTTCCCCTTTAAAAGGGAGAGCAAGCAGCTATGAACGGAAAATAATTTATAATTAATTGTCTAAAGCAGGGGTGGGTAATTATATGTCTCCCTGCTCCAACACACCTTGATTATAAATGATCAGGATCGTTATCCAGCTTCTGCAGAGCTTGCTGATGAACTGATCATTTAAAACATAAACATGATTCATACATGAGACATAAACCGGCCCTCGAGGACGGGAATAGCCCTCCTCTGGTCTTGATAGAAGAGTGAAGAGCTACACAGTAGACGTACACATCCAAAATGAATGAGTTACGTCAACCAGGACGAGGCATATGTTATACGAAAGTATATTATGATATATTAAGTCTTGCTTGTGATGTTTATCAATGCATTTTTTTCAAGCACTTCAGCCTGATGCCCCAACTTCTGTGTTTTCAGGATTTGGTAGGAGAAGCTCCCATCCACAAGGCTGCCAGGGCAGCCTCCATGGAGTCCATCCAAGTTCTGTTGATAGCGGGTGCCAAATTGCAGTAAGTAACCTGCTGAGCAGAGGTCAGGAAAAAATGTCAAGTACAGTGGTACATTTACTTAGGATTTGAATGCGTTCCATGACCAAGCTTGTACAGTAACTCATATTGCACATCAAAGTAATTTTTATCAATTTGAAATGAATCACACGGTATTGTAAAATATGAATTTAAAAGAATAAAAATTCACAAAACAGAATGTAAAAACTGGTTTTATAAAGGACAGTAAAGCCCAAAGTCACACACAGAGACAATGTAGTGTTGACGTATGCCTTGATATGGCGCGAGTGAGTCAGGAGCTGTTTCTCACTTCCGTAGTATGAGAACACGGTTAATTCAGAGTGAGCTTTTTTACATGCTCCTTGCATGTGTTTTCATTTTGCATTTGTATGTTTGGCTAGTTATCTCATCAATAAAAGGCTTAAAGTGCATCAGTGACTGTTGCTCTCCTATTTTTTTCACTTCAATCAAGGGGCCGGATATCCGAAGCTCACTCATAATGATAAGCAACAGGCCATTACTCGAAAAACCCGTAAGTTGGGGAGCCATTCTAGACCTTCCATCCACACCTTCACTGACCTGGCAGGGCGGCAAATAGCATTTTCCTGCTGGTTAACCAATCTCAGAGTTGGGAAGCAAGACCAAAAACAAATGTATCCAAAATTCACATTCTCAATGTAGATATGCTGAAATGAGCAACATTTGGAATGGCCTTGTCATTTGGTTTATAAATATACATCTACTGTAAACCTTTTTTTTTTTTTTTTCACAAAGTCACTAATTACCATAGATGTGAGTGCGTGGAATCTTTGCTTTCCATTCACTTGTCTTCACTCGCTGTGCAGCTTAACGAACACCAGCGGGCAGACCGCAGCTGACCTGGCGCGCAGTCACGGTTCTGACGACTGCCTGCGCCTCATCGCCAACTTGCAGGAGCACCTGCGGCAGCTCGGTGAGCTTCAGGGCAACGGGGAAAAGAATGGGAGCGGCCCCGTCCGTGGTCCTGGTCTGCTCTGTCGGAAAAGGCTGCAGTCTGCTTTTGAGAATGGTCAAACAAAGAAAGCAAGGAGAGGTAACAGCGACTCCTTTTACTTTCATTAGCTGCCTAGGTTGACCTTTGTATGCTCACGAAATGTGGATGCTGTCTATTGCGTTGCAGATGTGTTCCAGCAGATGCAACATTTTGAACCTGAAGACAGCATGGAATCCGACTGTGGAGGTTAGCTGTCATGCATGTTGTCATGTGTTATGCAGGCTAAGATTGCACAGAGTGAAATAATTCCTCACAGGATAAAGAATCATCCACCTGTTGCAGGAATCCCAATACAAATAGAGCGAACCTCCGCATATTTGCTCTAATTTCACCAGAGGTCACGTATTTCACCTTAACGAATTAAAATTTTTTGCCCGCCCTCCCCAACAGCAGATTGTACTGCAGTCACTGACAGCGTCCATCCACCCTCGCCTGTTGACCACAATGATGACGAACCAATGAAAAGCGACGAAATTTCCACACGGCTGTCTTGGCAACAGGCAGGTTCGCCATCCACTCAGCGCCACTCAGCAGACATGTGCGGCTCACTGCATCTGACAGGAAGTCCCAACGGCTGCGTGTCCCATCAGCCTGAGTTAGAGAAACTACAAGGAGCCGATTGCGGCGACTTCCTACTTTATGGACATCACCACGGCTTTGGGGACACAGCGGAGGAGTTGTCTGACAGAGGCCACATCTGACCGAAGTCCTTTCAAAATGCGGAAGGTGGCATGTATGTCTGCGAGGACTCATAAGCTAAAAGCCTTTTGATATTTTCCTCACAGATTGTCACATTTCCCCCTAAATAGTTCACGTAAAATTTGGTCATGATACTGATCGTAATATTTTTTTGTGGACACATTTTGGGAATGTCCTCTTGGTGCTGCATCTGACTCCTGGTTGTATTTTATAAAACACTTGTTTCCTGACCTTTTTTTTTTGAAAAATTGTATATTTTACATTTTTTTACAGTACAAAGAAAGAAATGTCACAAAAAAATCTATAATTGTACTTTTGTACTTAGTGTGAAATCTTTGATGTATGACTGAACACAGGTGGCTACGCAGGTTAATTATTCCTTCTGCAATCTAATGGAAGAGCATATTGGCTGTGAATTAATGCTACAGAATACCAAACAGACCTTGCCTCTTTCCCTACTTGTATTGCTGTAAACATTGTGCAGTTTTGTAAAGTGAACACTACAGCGAGTCACTTGGTCAGGGTTGTCTTTTTAATCTGTAATGGCTGCATCCTGACGTACTTGAAGTACACTCCTGAGCTAATACAGTATACTTTGTTTGTTTGTTTTTGCTGCAAGCAGCAAGGATGATGTCATCTGATCGGGTTGCCGCAACTTCATTTCAATCCCTTGTTTGATGTTGTGCCGAGAAAAGTATTGGTTCTCCAGGCCCAAACAGGAAGTGCATTGCATTCTTTATTTACATTTAAACTACGACGTGTACTTAAAATATTTTGCATAAACCCAGTTGCTCCCTCTCTCAGCTTTCCCACATCTCTGACAATCGAAAAAATAAAAATTATTTGTAAAATTTTCAATAAATCTCATCAGATTGTACAAGTGTATCGAGTGTCCACTGATTGCAAAACCAGATTCTCTTCGCCACAGACTCAAAATAACTTTTATTGGCCATCTTAAGTGTCATATTACAAAGGATTAAAAAAAAAACACATCTGAAAACCATTCCAACATCTTCCATCTATTCTGATCAGGGTTGTGGGGACCTGGAGCCAATGCAAGCTCACATAAGGCGATAGACGAACTACACCCTGGACTGGTCGCCAGTCAATGGCAGAGTACAGAAAGCAACAAGCTCTCATTCACGTTCACACAAACACGGAGTAGGAACCAAACTCAAAATTGGGACGGGCACGTAAAACCATTGAATCATCTCCCTAAATCCTGTTTGATTGTTTTTTGCAGATTAGCTATGCTGGCATCCAGAGCGGCCAATCCGTCTCGAAACGCTGCCTCATCTCTGGTGTCAAAGGTTGAAACTGACCTCATGCTACAGTCAGGTGACAGAGTTTCCATCTTGCCCTCAGAAAGGAACGAGTCAAACAGCTGCCGGCGCTCTTCACCCGTCTGCTGCTCCGATAATTGTACTCCCGCGAAACCTTCACTGTGTGTCTGGTTACGATGATGGTAGGGTTGAGAGGGCGTTTTTTCTAGCGGGGTCATTTTCGTTTCATCTGGTGTTTTCTCTTCCCTTTCTGCAGCCATGTGTACATTAGCACGGCTGCACGATGCCTCCGGTTGGCCCAGAGTCATCAGGTATTTCGTGATGCGTTCAGTGGCGCCGCTGTGGTCATCATAGTGCTCCTTGAGTGCTGCGTCAGATGTCGCAAGGTCAACAACTCTATCGCACTCATACACGTCGCCACTCCTAATCATTCTGAAAGAGAGAGGAAGGCAAATGAAGCTTTGATAGCAAGTTCAAATCGCAAACTTGGGTACACACCGGGACCTACCTCTTCAGGTTTTCTATCTCTTCCAGTCTTTGCTGGGCAAGTGAGGCCAGTTCCCTCTGTACCTGCTCACTGTGGACAAATTTGATTCTCATGGTCTCCAAATCTGCACGTACAAACACACACAACGGTCTTGTGACTGCATATAATCGATGTCGCGCTGTGCCAACGGGGGCCATCATTTTTGAAATGAGACCGCCAAGTGCAACAAAAATATTTTTGAAATGTTCTGCTGACGAATTGAAATTCTCCAAATCAACAAATGGTTATAAATAATCACATCTTTCTTGGCACTGTAAAAAGTAGGTCCACACAAAGTGAATCTTAATTTTTATAAGCAATGCAAGTTCTGCAAGGACTGACATCGGATCTCGCTATTTTACACAACCTAAAGTCCATCCATGCATCCATTTTCTAATCGGCTTATCCTCACGAGGGTGGTGGGTGTGCTGGAGCCTATCCCGGTTGTCTTCGGGCAGTAGGCGGGGGACACCCTGAACTGGTTGCCTGCCGATCGCAGGACAAGTAGTGTGGCCATACAATTCCAAAACAAAATGCAGGACAGCAAGTAGGTGCCGCAAGATTCAACCTGATTTCATCAGCGCATTCAGTGCCTCGCTGTCGCGCAATTGTTTCTTCGTGTCCAGAAGAGATTTCCGCGCTTCAGCGAGAACAACTTTCAGCTCCTGCAGGCGGTATTGAGCAGCAGAGAGATCCTCTGGAAGACTGAGCACTAAAAAGACAAAACATTTGATCTTTAATCATTTAAATGAAATGTGAACCTTTTCCCAATTTAAAACAGTTCTTTGGAGTCATCAAAATAGCCAAAGGATAGAGAAGCCTTCACTGCAGTACAGCATAGAGATAACCATATAAATGCTCGAACATAGCAGGCATGTTGCCGCACAACACTGTGCTATAACAAAGGTGCACAACGCTAAATTGAGATTTTCCCGTGTACTGTTAAAAACCCAAACAAAACAATTGCTTGAAAATTCACAGTACAGCTGGGTTGCAAAAGATGAGTTCATTGCATGGCACACTTTTCACACGGTTTTTAGAGCGCCGGTCAAATCAGCCCATTTTGAGAGGTGATCCTGACACTGGAGAAACACAACTGCTGTATCTGTACACACACATTTAAACACAAAAACGTTACCTTGTGAGTTACACAGGGTTTCGGTATTTTGTTGTCTCTCCCTCTCCTTTAACTGTTTGTTGAGAAACGCCACTCGTCTGGAATAAAGATGTACATTAACATGTTGGTGACTGGAACCCCGTCTCACATTGCGTCGTACCTGTGAAGCTGGGCGTTCAAGTTGCGCAGAGTCTGCAGGTCTGCAGATTTCTCAGGGTCGAAACCTTTGGAGATCAACTGCGGCGAGGACACGGTCGTCTCCAGATGACTGAGCAGCTGCTCCGCAATACTGCCTGCGCAACCAAAACAGCGAACGGAGACGGAAGCATGCGTGATAGGAACAGAAAAAGAGGCGTCGGTAGAAATTAAATCATTCGTCGAGACAAAGAAAAAGCTGGGCAGAAAGACATCACTGAATATTGTAGCTACTTCCAGACACCGTGCAAGTATGCAAATGTCTTGCTTATTCATCTTAGCTGATTGTTCATGTTGGTGAAACATGAGTTTAATGCACGCCATTAACGTCCATACTCTTGGCCACTTTGGCTAGGGCTAAACATTTAATTGGGTGAATAGCACATGACTTTGAGAATCATCAGTAGCATTGAGATTTTATTGGCACGCCGGTCCCCTTATGAACTGCGGGTATGCACATTTTTAAAATGATACAACATAATTTTGTGCTAATTATTTAACGGCCTGCCAAGCTACGACTTGCAGCACCGCAGGGCTTCGGGGACTAATTTGAGAACCCCCTCGGCACAGTACTTGTATTAGCACTCACGCAATACTTGTATTAGCACTCATGCAATACAAAAAAAAGTAAGACAAAGAAAATGTACCTTTGCCAGCTATCAACGCCTTGAGCTCTCCAAGAAGATACTGAACAGTCCGTAGTTTTTCTGCACTAACGTCATCCTCGCTATGTATGTCACGGTGGGTGTCATACGGCGGACCAGGATTAAACTTCGTATTGTAGGCGTGCGCACTCAAGCGCGTTGCACTTTGGTCGTCTGTGTCTTTCACAGGCACAGAATCAACATCTTTGCCATTAAAAGAGGCCGTGAGGTAACCGCCAACTGATTGGCAGGCGGTCTGAGCAAGAGTCCGTTGACTTGAGGGGTGGGCGGAGCGGAGCGCGGACTCAGACTGGGTCACAGACAGAAGGACGGAGGTCAAGGGCTGGGAGGGGGCAGACCCGGGAAGCGGTTGAGACGGTCTCAAGGATGGAATTAAGTGAGACTGCTGGAGGGTGGGCGCCGCCTTCACTCCCAACTGTGACATTGGAGGACCATCTTTTGCTCTCGGGACCTTAGTAGAACTGCGTTCTGAAGGTGGAATAATAATAAGTGTCAATTTACATCATCAGAACTCAAAAAAAACAACAAAAACACGCGCGCGCGCGCATGCGCGCGCGCACACACACACACACACACACACACACACACACACACACAAATTGATTTGCTCTTTGTTTCAGGTGCAAACTACCCTAAATGAGAATATCTCAGAAGGATAGCTTGCGCTGCAAGACCAGGGACAGTCAGTTTTTGAGAATAAATTTGAAGAAAACAGCTAACAACCCCAAACGAAATGTTCCGCAATGTTGTCAAATCAATTGGGCCATGTTTTTAGCTGTCTTTGGAAAATGATGGAAACCAGCTTGCATTTTTGCAATTGCTTAAAAGTATCATAAATTTAATGTGATTTCCTTTCCATTCAATTCAGTGGACTTCTTAAATATGTCAAATATCCTCCAAAAACTATATTTTAAAAAATATATGTGTAATGGACAGTCAAAGAATGAAGAGATTTTTGGGCGACTGACGACCTGTTGTTGGAGGGAATTTCTTGCTGGTCTTTTTCCCCGGTCCGGTGGACGGTTTTGGTTTGGCAGCACCACTGTCCACTGTTTTGAGAGGTTGTCTCAAAGGTTCTAAGCACAATCACACACCAAAACGACACAGTTACATCACGGCACAAGTGATTTCTATAATACGAGCTCTTAATCTATGACTGATTCCAGGAAAGCCCTCCGACCTTCCTTGTCCACCTGGAGCATGCCAGAGAGCAGAACAGCGCAACGATCCAGCCCCGAGTGCAGACTGGCAACCTGAGAGCAAAGTGTGGGATGTATTCACAATAATTTACAATTTGTGTACTTTGATGCAAAATGGCATGTTGGATGGATAATTGTCAGTAGCCTCGTTGAAGAGAACTGTTTGCTGCTTTAGGCGTCAAGAATGATTTGGAATGAATGTTGTGTCTCGTGCCAGTCTAAAATCCACAAGCTTTGGGCATTCAAAAACACATGTGTAAGTTTTTCAGATGTTATCATTCGTGATTTTTACATGTTTTGTTGGGAAAGCTATGGGACCACATTGTTTTGATAGCTAGCTAGCTAGCTCCTAACACCACACAACGTGATTCTTATTCTTCAGAGGACAGAGATACGGCAATTACTAAAGAGGGAAACTATTTTGTGTTTGTTTTGTTTTGTCAAGTTATTAAAATGGGTGTTGTATAGAGGAAGTACATTTCAGAATGTGTACTTATCTACTACTCTATAAGTGCAGGTGTTTAATCAGTAACTACTCCGGCCAATCTTTTTTTAATGTTTGTTTTTACTTTTGCCATCTCTGGTGAAGATTGCTTAGAAATAACCTACAATTCTTATTTTTTTCCCCCGTCAAGTTGCTTTCAAATTTTTTTTAATTATCAAGAACATTGCTATACAAAATGATCGTCACTGACCACCCACATCCACCCTTGTGTCCTAGCCTTTGTTCACCTGGTCTTTAGGATCTGTGGAATAAAAGGAGTAGGCCGGTTCCTTTCGACCTGGAAAGGTGGCTCTGTTCATATAATAGAAATAAAAGACAGTATATTTCTGAATAAGGAGTATGCTATTAATGGAAGAAGTGTAAAACACGCAATAACACAAAGAATGAACTTGCCGTTTCCTCGCCTGTTGTACCCTGGCTCCTCCACCTGTCAGCTTTCCAGATGTTAGTACCTGTCAATCACAATTAGAGTGTTTCAATTCATTCGCCAATGTCCATACTACTGATGCTGTTCAAGGTCACACAGGGAAGCTTGCGTCTTTCCCAGCTGGGTGAGAAGTGGGATACACCAAACCAGACTGATTACGTTTCAATCACTGCGCCAACTGAATGGAGCGTTCAGACTGTGGAGGGGACGATTAGATCATTAACAAGACCTGCAGAAGCCCGATAACGAACCTGAATATTTGAATCAGGTATTTTGGATTAAGAAATTATATAAGGCTTGCAGGATAGGGGCCAACCAAACAGGCCTAGATTTCACACTGAACAAGTTTGTTAGCAAATTAAACGAGATGGGCAATATTTCAATATATTTACATACTTGGTGTGACATTTTTTTTTGGTGTTTGCAATTTGTTTGTAAAACGTGCAGGCTAGGAACCTCGAGGACACCCCTGCTCTATTCTACGAGGTTCAGTCAATTTGGACAGATATGCCACATCCAAAATGGCGGACGAGTTAACGTACCGCAGCTGTGGGTCAGTGTAGCCAACCGGCTCGACGCGTACCTTGCTAAAACAACCGTTTCCTTACTTGCTGAAAAAAAACACAGTTTAAACGAGTTGCAGGAGCATCGTTGCCGCGTTGGGATGCTTTGGTCAAAGAGCGAATTTAACCCGAATTTCAAGCAAATAAGACACGAAAGACGATAGAGAAGTGAGGGAAAAGTGCAATGAAAGTAACCGAATTTGTGCCCGTAAATGTAACCAATGCTCTGACCTTTCGCTTCATACTTCCTTTCATTGCTGAGAAACTGAATCACCATAAAGCTAACTTCTGGCGCTCCTTTAATGTTGTTATTGTGCAATCATCGGGATACAACTTAGCATGTTTATTTCGAATATTCTTCTTCGTGTTGTTTTCTTTTATGGAAACCAACCAATGTTATTAGATGCACTACCGCCACCTATCATGGTGGAGCGTGGCACAAAGTAAATACAGTACTGCACAGTACTACAGTATATCCTCCCTGAGTCAAATAGACATAATCAACACTTTTTCGTATTTATAGGTGTATGTTTAAGAATACCTACCAAGTCTATCTTCTCGTTTCTACATAAAGTGCGCTCAAATTAATTTCCCAACTGTCCATGAATGAAAATGATAATCAAGTCAGTAATATTCTGCATGTGCATTTTGTGTGCATAAATTAAACCTATTTAATGATCCCAAATTAGTACAGTATTTAGCGTGTTATAGCTGATTCGTGGCCAGAAAGTTACTATATTGTGCCCAAAATGTAGTATTTAGTGACCACCAATTATTTTATCGTTTATTTATTTATTTATTTATTTATTTATTTATTTATTTATTTATTTATTTATTTATTT
>NW_017805149.1:46939-96031 GCF_001891065.2 Hippocampus comes | reverse complement strand
TTATCAACCCAGAAAGGGGAACGCTAACTGGAAATGAAAGGGCACCAATTAAGAGGAGTGGCACTTTGGTGCAAAAGAAGACAACATCGGTAAATCCATGTCTGCACATTATTAAGCTTCGTAATTTCTAGTGGGACTATGTGATTTTACACACAGACGCATGCATGCACGCACGCACACGCACACACACACACACACACACGCAGGAGTTCGTGATTTTTATTGAATTTCTGTTACTCATTCACTTTACATAGCCAAAGTCACTGTTAACCTCGACCATTGTTGTTAATGTCTCAAAAGAGTTTGAAAAAGAACGTGTATTTTGTCTTTTTTCTTTATCGTTAAGGGTGGTGATTATCATCATTACAACATGATAAAAATAATATGTCAATTATTATTACTGTCAACAATAACAATAAAAATACCCATCCATCCATTCATCCGTTTTCTGATCCACTTATACTCACAAGGGTCGCAGACATGCTAGAGCAGTCTGCAGTGTAAAACCCTGAACTGGTTGCCAGTCTATCGCAGGGCACACATAGACGAACAAACATTCGCACTCATGGTCACATCGAGGGACAATTCAGAGTGTTCCATTAACCTGCCATGCACGTCTTTGGAATGTGGGAGGAAACCGGAGAACCTGGAGAAAACCCACTCAGGCACAGGGAGAACATGCAAACTCCACTCAGGAAGTCTGGAGCCGGAATTGAACCCTTGCACCTCTGCACTGTAAGGCCAACGTGCCACCCTAATAAAAATGTATGAAATATGAAATGCTAGAATGGGGTGCCCAAACTTTTTGGACCGAAGATCAACTTTTCGATCAACTAACCTCCCGGGATCTACCCTTACCGCGCGCGCGCACACACACACACACACACACACACACACACACACACACACAAATTGATTTGCTCTTTGTTTCAGGTGCAAACTACCCTAAATGAGAATATCTCAGAAGGATAGCTTGCGCTGCAAGACCAGGGACAGTCAGTTTTTGAGAATAAATTTGAAGAAAACAGCTAACAACCCCAAACGAAATGTTCCGCAATGTTGTCAAATCAATTGGGCCATGTTTTTAGCTGTCTTTGGAAAATGATGGAAACCAGCTTGCATTTTTGCAATTGCTTAAAAGTATCATAAATTTAATGTGATTTCCTTTCCATTCAATTCAGTGGACTTCTTAAATATGTCAAATATCCTCCAAAAACTATATTTTAAAAAATATATGTGTAATGGACAGTCAAAGAATGAAGAGATTTTTGGGCGACTGACGACCTGTTGTTGGAGGGAATTTCTTGCTGGTCTTTTTCCCCGGTCCGGTGGACGGTTTTGGTTTGGCAGCACCACTGTCCACTGTTTTGAGAGGTTGTCTCAAAGGTTCTAAGCACAATCACACACCAAAACGACACAGTTACATCACGGCACAAGTGATTTCTATAATACGAGCTCTTAATCTATGACTGATTCCAGGAAAGCCCTCCGACCTTCCTTGTCCACCTGGAGCATGCCAGAGAGCAGAACAGCGCAACGATCCAGCCCCGAGTGCAGACTGGCAACCTGAGAGCAAAGTGTGGGATGTATTCACAATAATTTACAATTTGTGTACTTTGATGCAAAATGGCATGTTGGATGGATAATTGTCAGTAGCCTCGTTGAAGAGAACTGTTTGCTGCTTTAGGCGTCAAGAATGATTTGGAATGAATGTTGTGTCTCGTGCCAGTCTAAAATCCACAAGCTTTGGGCATTCAAAAACACATGTGTAAGTTTTTCAGATGTTATCATTCGTGATTTTTACATGTTTTGTTGGGAAAGCTATGGGACCACATTGTTTTGATAGCTAGCTAGCTAGCTCCTAACACCACACAACGTGATTCTTATTCTTCAGAGGACAGAGATACGGCAATTACTAAAGAGGGAAACTATTTTGTGTTTGTTTTGTTTTGTCAAGTTATTAAAATGGGTGTTGTATAGAGGAAGTACATTTCAGAATGTGTACTTATCTACTACTCTATAAGTGCAGGTGTTTAATCAGTAACTACTCCGGCCAATCTTTTTTTAATGTTTGTTTTTACTTTTGCCATCTCTGGTGAAGATTGCTTAGAAATAACCTACAATTCTTATTTTTTTCCCCCGTCAAGTTGCTTTCAAATTTTTTTTAATTATCAAGAACATTGCTATACAAAATGATCGTCACTGACCACCCACATCCACCCTTGTGTCCTAGCCTTTGTTCACCTGGTCTTTAGGATCTGTGGAATAAAAGGAGTAGGCCGGTTCCTTTCGACCTGGAAAGGTGGCTCTGTTCATATAATAGAAATAAAAGACAGTATATTTCTGAATAAGGAGTATGCTATTAATGGAAGAAGTGTAAAACACGCAATAACACAAAGAATGAACTTGCCGTTTCCTCGCCTGTTGTACCCTGGCTCCTCCACCTGTCAGCTTTCCAGATGTTAGTACCTGTCAATCACAATTAGAGTGTTTCAATTCATTCGCCAATGTCCATACTACTGATGCTGTTCAAGGTCACACAGGGAAGCTTGCGTCTTTCCCAGCTGGGTGAGAAGTGGGATACACCAAACCAGACTGATTACGTTTCAATCACTGCGCCAACTGAATGGAGCGTTCAGACTGTGGAGGGGACGATTAGATCATTAACAAGACCTGCAGAAGCCCGATAACGAACCTGAATATTTGAATCAGGTATTTTGGATTAAGAAATTATATAAGGCTTGCAGGATAGGGGCCAACCAAACAGGCCTAGATTTCACACTGAACAAGTTTGTTAGCAAATTAAACGAGATGGGCAATATTTCAATATATTTACATACTTGGTGTGACATTTTTTTTTGGTGTTTGCAATTTGTTTGTAAAACGTGCAGGCTAGGAACCTCGAGGACACCCCTGCTCTATTCTACGAGGTTCAGTCAATTTGGACAGATATGCCACATCCAAAATGGCGGACGAGTTAACGTACCGCAGCTGTGGGTCAGTGTAGCCAACCGGCTCGACGCGTACCTTGCTAAAACAACCGTTTCCTTACTTGCTGAAAAAAAACACAGTTTAAACGAGTTGCAGGAGCATCGTTGCCGCGTTGGGATGCTTTGGTCAAAGAGCGAATTTAACCCGAATTTCAAGCAAATAAGACACGAAAGACGATAGAGAAGTGAGGGAAAAGTGCAATGAAAGTAACCGAATTTGTGCCCGTAAATGTAACCAATGCTCTGACCTTTCGCTTCATACTTCCTTTCATTGCTGAGAAACTGAATCACCATAAAGCTAACTTCTGGCGCTCCTTTAATGTTGTTATTGTGCAATCATCGGGATACAACTTAGCATGTTTATTTCGAATATTCTTCTTCGTGTTGTTTTCTTTTATGGAAACCAACCAATGTTATTAGATGCACTACCGCCACCTATCATGGTGGAGCGTGGCACAAAGTAAATACAGTACTGCACAGTACTACAGTATATCCTCCCTGAGTCAAATAGACATAATCAACACTTTTTCGTATTTATAGGTGTATGTTTAAGAATACCTACCAAGTCTATCTTCTCGTTTCTACATAAAGTGCGCTCAAATTAATTTCCCAACTGTCCATGAATGAAAATGATAATCAAGTCAGTAATATTCTGCATGTGCATTTTGTGTGCATAAATTAAACCTATTTAATGATCCCAAATTAGTACAGTATTTAGCGTGTTATAGCTGATTCGTGGCCAGAAAGTTACTATATTGTGCCCAAAATGTAGTATTTAGTGACCACCAATTATTTTATCGTTTATTTATTTATTTATTTATTTATTTATTTATTTATTTATTTATTTATTTATTTATTTCAAGTCACATCCCATCTGAGTGGAATTTTGAAATAAATACGTGAACGTTTTAAAAATGAGCACTGAAGTAAAAGGAAAGCATTTTAAAAACAGCTCAATTTAAAAATTAAATCGGTTCGGTCAACTTTACATTTGAGTCGTCAAGCAAACAAATGCCAATTAGGCGGGAAAGTAGCAAACCTGGCAACCCGCGATAGCCGAGCTTTGCTTTTCTGCCACGTGCTAATTGTGCGTAGTCGAGAAGCCGTAGCCTGCGACGCAGCAACGCAAAAAGACACTTTTGAGTCAAATTCACCTGCCAGGACGAAAACATCAGTTCAGTATGCATATTTATGTCTCTCTCAACAAACGTTAGTTGGCAATTAGGTTTTTATCGCGTAGTTGTTATTGCGTTGTCTGGTTTCGCCAAGTACAAACTATCTTTCGAAGTTCCTTGGGCCGAGTTTGAGCTAACTAGGCGTCAATAAAGGCCAACACGTGTCCGTTCTTTTCTCGAAAATGACTGTTTGTGCTACGGCTACTATTTTTAAAATTCTTTGCGGATTCGGTGGTTTCGGTTGCAGAAGGCCGCTGTTGGGAAGGCCAAGTCTTGTGTCGAAGACCGTAGTAGTTGCAAGGCCAAATTTTTGCAGAACATTTTTTAAAATACTGTACTAGGTAGGTCGCGAGAAGGTCAATTCCACAAAAATTAGTCGGAGCTGAAACTTCACAACTGCACCTCCGCTAAAATAAGTTTAATGTTCATATGAAAATTTAAGCTTGACAAATCCAGTACAATTTAGGTCAATTTTGATACGCATCCCAACTAATGACCTTGAGGTAGATTTTAGACCATTTTTGCCTCAGAAGTAGAATTTCTGTAATTTTGTATTCGTTTCAGGTGAATCAAAATGGATTCTTTCGATGAACAGGTGAGCCTGTCGTTCTCAACATGTTGCAAGTTTTTTATTTTATTTAATTTTTTTGCTAATCATCACCGTCTTCGTGCTTATGTTCCAACTCACACGTAATTTGTCTTTACTGACTTTGTTTGCAGGAATTTGGAATCAGCACGTCCCAGGATCACAGTATGTCAAATTAGAATATTTTTTGTGTTAAAAAAAATTGCATTAGAATGATTATTTTGTTGTTGGTTTGATTGCTGTTCATCACGTTCATCACCGGTCTATAGTTTTTCTCTCCAGAAACGGATTAAATTACCTGCTACTCTGCTTTTCAAAGTTGCATAAAATGCTGCTCCTGCCAGGCTTCTGTGAAGTGTACTCTATCACCCAAGCATGCTTGTGTCTCCGGCCAAATTTGTCTTAAGTTTTACCACTGAAAATTATAGTTTTTTAACATTTACTGGAGTCCCTGACTTTGTCCACAAAAAGGGTTTGACTACGCACAAAAAACAATATTGATTGTCAAACAATTTTACGAGTTTATTTCAACATGTTCCAGTTCAAAAATGACCGGTCATTAAAAATAAATGCGTTGGTATTTAGGGGGGGGATTGAGCACAGCGGTATCCTCATTTGTCAGATGACACACACAACTATTCAAATTGCTTATTATACTTTTTGAGCTTTTGCTTACATTTCATTTTGTGGTAGCACCATGCCAGATCAGTGTACAATAAGTAAATTTCTTGAAACATTTGATTGTTACCGTGCTGAGGAAGAGCCACAATGCCAGGGAAACAATAGTGAGGATGGAATTGACCAGTGTCAGAAACTCATGACACAGAACAAATTTCAGATCAAGAAACAACTCTCAAGGAAAAATCCATGTCAAAGAGGATGACCACGCTGAGGTTGCTGTCACATTCAAAAAAAAAAGGGGTTACCTCTACTGGTCTTCAGAATCAAGGTGGGCTGTCACTTGCCACCAGGATGACCCCAGAAAACATGCCCTGTCCCGAACTGATGACATCAAATCTTGTTTTGAGCTGCTGTTGACGGTCCATGGTAGTAACTACTGTGGTCAACTTGGACAAGACACAAATTTAGAAAGGCAGTTGCAGGTTGCTAACCCAGAAACCCATCAACACACGCACGGGCCTTTTCATATTCTGCTGATGTATACAAATCCAGAAACAAATCTACAAGCAGTTTATGGGATGTATAGTGTTGGTGAGCTTTTCAGCATGCCACATCACTCCAAGAATTGCATGTCACGGGTGACTCACTTGAACACCCGAGATTCAAGATCAGGCTGCTGTCAACACCAAAGACCAGAGAAATATGGTTCATGCGCGTGAATTACCTGCCACTCATTTAGAATCAAAATACAAACTTGTGGGACACTCCTGAACAAAGGGAAGCAAATGGTACCCAGAAATGACTGCGGTTGGCACAGGGCACAAAGTAGCGCAAGTTCTTTACCTCCTGCACCCACGGTGAGGAGACACGCCCCCCAAATTGACCATGGTGGGGGCGATCGAATGAAACAAGAGAAGGACAAATCTGCTAAGATAGTCAACATGTATGAAGACATCTAACTTGGGAGACTGTTAACATGTCAAGTGCAGTTTTAGGACAATTTCCTTTGTACGCAATTAAAACAGCCACGGTCATTTTTGACAGGGAACAACAATGGGTGTTATTTTTTCTGTTGAAAAAAATGTATATAATAAAATGGTTTCCAAGCCAAATAGTACTCTCTAATAAAGAGTATACCTTGTCATCCGATTATGTATTATATTAAAAATTATATATACAAACACTTCTCAAGTGTGTCAGATCAGGTCCATGAGGTACACAAGCAAAAAACACAGTAATTCAAAAGTGGTGGTAATCACTAGAATGTAAGTTGATAAAATTTAACACAAGTAGTGATATTATGGATCAAATTGTTTTTCACAGTGACGCTTAGTGGAATAGTAATGTCTAAGCGGGAACATAAAATTGTTGAACGTGAAATGAACGCATGAGGGTTTTAATTCCGGTGTTGAAGGATCACGTATCATTCTTCTTCTGATTGTTTACTCCTAGTTATCCCTTTTTGTGACAACGATACTTATCAAAAGTATAGCTTATGTGTGTGTTGTGGAGGCGACGATTACTGACTTACGAGGGACTCCGGAACATGTTCAGCCGCTGTTAGCTAGCCAGCCTAAGATCGTTGTTAACTACCTGGTGTGGTGTAAGTACGACCCCCTACTTCCCGTGCCAAGATAACGTTAATGTTTGGACATCCAGCCCAGTGAAAATCTTGGGAACAGTTACCACAGTTTAAAAAAAAAAAAATTATTGCGACATCCCTAGTTCTTATATTTTGCAAACCTGATCTCCTAGAGAAAAAAACAAGGGCAGATTATTTCATCTGTTTTTATTATTTTATCTATTTTATTAAATCAGAGAAATGTTTACCTGCATTGCTGATGGGAAAAAAATGCAGTAAAAATTTATTGACCAGTGTAATAGGAAAAACTTAAAAATGTGTTTCTCTGTTTAACTATTTGTTTTTTCATAAATTTTCATTTTTGAATCGCAAACAGCGATGTGAGACAGTTTATTCCGAGCCTTGCTACATTGACATTATTTGCTTCGTAGGTCGTGGCAGAAGAGGGAGAAGAGGAGGATTTAACAGTTCCTTTTCTTCAGGTTCGTACACATAAAGGGACACCTGATTGAGTTGAACATTGGCGCTTTATACACTGGGTCTGTATGTAAAAATGATGTCGGCACTCAAATTCATGCCCCAAAAGTATCTGTAGCGATTTAAGGGCTTTTTTTTTTTTTGTGTGTGTGCTGACTAAACCCACAGATTGGCCCGCCCGCTTTTGGAAATGATTCGTTTGATGGTCACTGTTGTTAATTTTTACGTGTCCGTTAGAAATGGACAGCTCGGACAGTCATGGAGGAGGAAGAGGAGCTTTCAGAGGAAGAGGCAGAGGTGAGTTGTTTTCAGATGGGAAAGGTTTGTCCATTGAAAAACGTTGCAGAACTTGTCCTGATGTGTGCTCAACCAGGTCGAGGTTTTGGTGGAAATAGTCAGACCCAATTCAACGGTGCGCTTAATTTGTCACCGTCTCAATTTTTCCACAATGTGCTTCTGATTTAATGCAATTGTCCTGAATTTCACAGGAGAAAATTATTCAACTCAGGAAAATGGTAAGTTGATCATATGAGTACTGACAAAAACAGTCACTTATTTATTTTACTTTATTTTTTTAATACACTTGGTGTAGGTTAATGCATGTACTTACTGTACTCTCTGTATCTCTAATTACTGTTAAACTTTTGTGTATCTTGTTGGAAAATATTATTTGGCCTGTATTCCCCCCATCACGTATTACTTTGCTAGTCCGCCATTTCATATTTAAATAATAACCAGCCTAGCTAGAGCTTTAACATTTGCTCAAAATGTACTGGAAACAGCCTTTGGATAGTTTTTGTAGTCCTACTTAAAGAGCAATTGATTTGAATGGCCATTAAAATTTGAATATGAATCTCTACGTTTTCTGTTACTTTCCAGAATGTAACCAACTGCCATATTTTAGGCCATTTAAATTTGTAATGTACTTGTCCCTGGCCTTTTTTTTTTTTTTTTTTTTTTTTTTAATATTCTGAACAGACTTCAGCAGAGGGAGGAGAGGCAGAGGAGGCCACAGTGAAGGTATTTTGTGAGTCAAGTTGAATTTGAATTGGTATTTTAACACCCCGGTATTTTTATTTATTTTTTTTTAATTCAAGGTCATGACAGAGGCTTTGGAGGAGGTAAATGACAATTCCACTATAGTGCATGATTTCTTTATTTATTTATTTATTTACTCATTTGTGTGCATGTCTCACATCTTTTTAGGATATCGTGGAAAGAATGAGGAAATCTTCACCCAAGGTTGTAAAGTTGATGTAGGTGTGATTCTTCAAGCCTGCCATTGGTGTGATGTTTGACTTTTTAATTTTTTTGCCAGCCACTACAGAAGATCCAAAGGAGTCAGACCCATCAAACCCGGATTCTAGCATCCGTAAGTTGGAGTGGGTCATATATCAAGAAGTTATCAATAGTGTCATGGCGCTTGTAATGAATGTCTGCACAGGGCCAAAAGTCACCTATGTTCCTCCGGCCCTTCCTGAAGATGAGGACTCTGTGTTTGCACACTACCAGCAAGGCATTAATTTTGATAAGTACGATGACATCATCGTAGATCTGAGCGGAACAAATCCACTGCCTGCCATACTGGTAAGCTTTTCTGAGTTTCTTAAGCAGCCAATCTTAATCCATTGTACACCAGTGACGACGTGACCGTGTTTCCTTGCAGAGTTTTGCTGAGGCAGCCTTGTGTGAATCCCTGCAAAAAAATGTCACCAAGTCCGGTTATTCAAAGCCCACCCCAGTTCAGAAGCATGCCATTCCGATCATCTTTGCTGGTCGAGATCTCATGGCCTGTGCTCAGACCGGATCTGGAAAAACGGTACGAAAATGCTTATATAAGGCTGCAAGGTCATTTGTGTATATTGCCCCTCAAACAATGCCATTGTAACGCAAAACTGCGGCTGGGCCGGCCATCATATGACCAAATCCAGTGTTGCCGAATGTTACAGAATCAATGAGTGAACTTATTATGCTTATCACACATCGAAATTGAATCTGAATATTAAAATAATAATAATAATCTGAGTGGCCGCTATTGGAACGGGCGTCAACTCCCAAAGGTGGTCTGAAAAGGCAGATTTATTTTCCTTTTTTTTTTTTTTTTTCCTGGCATTGCCTGAATTCAAGTTTTAAAACAATCGCGCCTACTTTGATAAATAGATGAAGGAATTCCATCTTAAAAAGTAATGTGATGTTTCCATTGATATGCGTGCGTCACACTGCTCTAACGAGACTCTTCAATGCACCGATTGGAGCATGTACGCAGTGTGACTACAAATCTTCAGTCGGTCTCCATGTCTTGTGAGTTGACTACTTTGTCCTGATAGAAAATAAGTTTGAGTTGCCTGACAGTTTAAATTATAGTATTATATTTAACACAAATGATATTAATATTCCCATTTCCCACTTGGGCTGTGTGATATGGACACAATTTGGTATCTCGATATTTTTGCCAGATACAATAACGATACTGCCATGTGTTCTGTGAAACCTAAGCATTTTTTTTGAAAGAGTAATTGAACAACCTAAATATGAATCCAAAAGAATGTGTCAAGTGCAGTCTTTTTTCAGAACTTTCTGACCATCAACATTAAGAATAGTCTGTTGAGTATATAAAAAAGGAAGGAAACCAATTGGTATCTCATAAAGTGTGAGGAATTAAAGAAATATATCTGACATTCAACCGTCCTGTTATAGTGTCATTTTTTTTTGTTTAAAAAAAAACCCAACCTCACTTCAGTTCCCTAGGACTATTCTGCTCTTTAAAATGACTAATTTGCTCATCAAAAGAATTACTTGATTCGCAAAATTGCTGCACCCGACTTGTGGTCATAGTCTTTGTATTCCTTTTCGGTGTAACGTTGTGTGACCCCTGTTTGTTTTCATGTCTCCTAGGCTGCATTCCTACTTCCAATTCTGCAGCAGCTAATGGCCGATGGCGTGGCTGCCAGCAGCTTCGTTGAGTTGCAGGAACCCGAGGCAATCATTGTCGCCCCAACCAGGGAGCTCATCAACCAGATTTTCCTGGAGGCCAGGAAGTTTGCCTACGGGTATGATCACCTTTCACTCTCAACCTGTGCAATCTGTGGCTTGAACTTTGTTCCCTTGGTCTCTGTGTTGCTTGCTCCCTTGGACGTGTGTGTGATCTTCCCGCTTGTTCCTGACACGAATGTCTCTCAAGAAATCAGACATCAGCTACAACGTGCTTCCTTTTTAGATGATCGAGCATCACTGACGAATGCCTCCGTAATCCAAAGTAGACACGATAGTATGTTAGTGTGCAGCAGCACATCGTGTACATCAAACACACCGGGGAGTCCTTGTGTGCTACTGTTAGCTTCCAGGCGTAACCAGATTACCACTACTGAGCATGTGCGGCACAGCCAAGGCATACAGCCAGGGGGAAAAGCAGGAGTCAAGGCATTTCGGACAGAAAAACAAGGGCCAAATAAATTCATAAATGGCACATCAGCTATTAAGTTACAAATTTGTTGTCATGACTAGTCGACTAATCATGGTAGCCCTAGTTTGTAATTTGTAAAATGTTGAAATCCGGTGCTTTATTCAATCCATCGGTGGGATTAACATGTGTCGAAATCACACTCTTGGCCAAATCAGAAATGATCATTCCCGACTCCTTTGTCAAAGCTGAAACTAATTGAACTCAACTGCTTGATTGGAATTCCACTTAATTATCTCTCATTGTTGCAGAACATGTGTGCGTCCAGTGGTGGTGTATGGTGGAGTGAACACTGGATTTCAGCTCAGAGAAATTTCTAAAGGCTGCAACATAGTGTGCGGAACGCCGGGGAGATTATTGGATGTAATTCAACGCGGACGGGTAAGCTGATCAAATGCACTCACAGCTTCTGCTTTCTAAGCTTAAATTGGTGTTTGACCGCAAAGAACCGCATTGCGTGTTCCTCAGCTAAATTTTGGCATTCCTAGTTTAGATTGGGACCAAATTGCAAACCTGCATCCTAAATGTGCTTGCCTCTGCATCCTCACCTTCATTCAAAATCGGGACTACAGTTTGGTACCTTCTACAAGCCATTTTAGAAAATGTAATACCTCACAACACAGAACCAAAATTCCTAAACGGAATGACTACCTCCAGCCACTTTCTTTTATCTGACATGTGACTTGTAACTTACAAGGAGTTCTTGGTTGACGGCTGAGTTCTGATCCTCCAATGATGTAACAGCAACGTGTCTCTCACTAACCTACGCTGATTAAGTATTTAAGTCATCATTCCAGCAACATTTGTATGGAAAAATACTTCTAAGATATACACATAAAATACTCAAATGAAAAATTGTAAATATCAGTGTGTGCCGCCTTGTGTGCGCTTACCATATATCGGTTTTAACTTTTAACGCCGGGGCCATCGTGAACTGACAGCCCCCTGTTCATGCAATCTCACCTACTAATCACATCACAATACAGTTGAGTTGCGCTGAAAAAAAAAAAAAAAAACAAGAGTCTGTGGGCCTGTAAATATGACTTGTGTCTGTCTATATGAGCAAAACTTTGAATCCTGGGTTTCAGATCGGGCTGACCAAGCTGCGCTATCTGGTTCTTGATGAGGCTGACAGGATGTTGGATATGGGCTTTGAGCCTGACATGCGCCGCCTGGTTTCTATGCCCGGGATGCCACCCAAAGAGAACCGCCAGACTCTGCTGTTTAGCGCCACCTACCCTCAAGACATCCAGAGGTCTGTCTCCCGACATGACAGTCGTGTCCAACTGGTTTAAATCGCGGCCCACAAACTGGTGGCGGTCACCCTCAGGGCTGATTTATAATGCCAAGCCATTTATATGTTTAACGGGGAATTTGCGTTATGCCAAAAATGCTGCATTCTTACATCGTGCGCAGAGTCCACATTTCCACGTTTGAGACATAACACAACTTCACATCTTTTGTTTATCTCCCTTTTAGCCGGATATCTGTGAAATAGGTTTCCAGTTAAAAAGGGGGGGCGGGCATCTTAAGTAGGTCTTAAGTCTAAAATTTAACTTAAAAAAACCTGTAGGAACCCTGTTCGAGAACCATGGCGGCCTCTAACCAGAAGCTGAGCTGCCCTCTTTGTTTTGATCTAGAAACGTAGCATTAGCGTGAGGCACTTGTACTTGTCGTCCTTTACCTAATCTGTTTTGTATGCCAACCATAATAATCACTAAATCATATCACTTTGTTGTCCCTGTATTTGATTATCATATTTGACTAATTGTGAACATGAAAAACATTTTGAGGGTGTGACACCGGATTTCACCATCGCCGTTTGAGAAGTTAACTATTTTCATTTTGTTTATTTAAAGGTTGGCCGCCGATTTCCTCAAGACGGACTATTTGTTTCTGGCTGTTGGCATAGTAGGTGGGGCTTGTAGTGATGTCGAACAGACATTTGTCCAAGTCACCAAGTTCTCAAAGAGAGAGCAGCTTCTTGACTTTCTTAAGACCACCGGTAAAAAAAAAAATGAATCAAATAAATTCTTTCTGCTCAGTCAGTGCTCTTGATGTTAACGCCTGCTGACATTTGCAGGAAATGAGCGCACAATGGTGTTTGTTGAGACAAAGAGACAAGCTGATTTCATTGCCACTTTCCTGTGCCAAGAGGAACTTCCCACGACCAGTATTCACGGGCAAGTGTTGCTTCCTTCGATATCAGGTATGCTCACTTCCAGTGCACCTTGTAACGTGTTGTGAATGGATGTTCACGTCGCAGGGATCGCGAACAGCGGGAACGAGAGCAGGCCTTGGCCGACTTTAAGACCGGCAAATGCCCCATCCTCGTCGCGACGTCGGTCGCTGCCCGCGGCCTGGACATTCCAGAAGTGCAGCACGTGGTGAACTTTGACCTCCCCAAGAATATTGATGAATATGTCCACCGCATCGGCAGAACCGGCCGCTGCGGTAATATTGGCAGAGCGGTGTCTTTCTACGATCCAGAGGGGGACAGTCAGCTGGCTGCTGCCTTGGTCACAATCCTGTCCAAGGTTCGTAACATCACTTAACAATATGGGCTCTATGTTGACCATTTGTGTTCCTTTTTTATTTCATGTATTTATTTTTCTTTGCATTGTTAACGCTAATGTCATGAAATGTCACAAGTTCCGATTTTTTTTCTGACTTTGTTTTTGCTTTTTTTTTTTTTTTCTTTTAATTGTATCATCTGGCTTCATCGTGAACACCTGGCCAGTTGAAACCCATGAAAACTACATTTAAAATTTATTTTTAAGTAACTGGATTGAGTCATGCAGTTTCGGTAAAATGTATTTCTTCCTCCTCAATACTGATAGTATTTTATAAGGGGGCATGGTCGTCGGCCAGTTAGCACATCTGCCTCACAGTGCAGAGGTTGTGGATTTACACGCACACACAACACATTGTCATGGCAGTGATTTGTTAATAGGCACAGAGTTGCGGGGGTAACTAGTAGAAGGCTCCTCTAAGTGTTGATTTGATCGGGCTTTTGTGTGTGTGCTTGTGTTATTGTTGACAGGCCCAACAAGAAGTGCCGCCATGGCTGGAGGAGTCTGCATTCAGTCGGGGAGCCACGGCCTTTAGCCAGGCCAACAAGAGCTTTGCCTCCTCCGACTCCAGGAAGGTACTTTATTTGTTTTGTGTTTCCCCCTCCCACCGTACACAATCCCCACCCCAATTTTAAGTGTCTTCATCCTTTCTCTTTCCTTTTCTTCAGTCTCAACAGGCAGGATGTGAGAGGGGACAGCCCGTTCCTCAGGTTGCAGTTGCTGACGATGATGATTGGGAGTAGAGGTCAAGGCAAATCCACTAAGCACTGAGACTTTTGTTGTTTGAACGGTTCACTTGCGCTGCGAGTTCTTTTATCGCCACATTTTAGTTTGGAGCGAGGACCAAACGGTTGTCCCAAATCGAGTCTAAAAGTGCATGTTCAAAATGTTGATTTAGAGAAACATTTGTGTAGTGTGTTTTCCTTGTGTAAAAATTTTTTGGGGGGTGTTACTCTCCATTTAAACTGAAAGTATGACAATATGTGGAGGGAAGAAGAGTAAGTGTCATTCAAGATCTGTTTTGTTTATCTACTTGGATCACCAATAAATATTTGTTCAACGCAAAGACTGTTGTTTCGATGTATCATTGTTGATAAATCACTCCTTTAGAGCTTTGAGAACATTTTTGAGATTAAACCAAAGGCAGTATAACCTGATGGAGCTGTATTCAAATCATCTGAGTGTAAAACATTTGTGTAGCGGATTAGATTTGTGTGTGTTTGTGTGATTTATGCCTGGCCTTTCTTTAC
This sequence comes from Hippocampus comes, assembly GCF_001891065.2. Taxonomy (NCBI): domain Eukaryota; kingdom Metazoa; phylum Chordata; class Actinopteri; order Syngnathiformes; family Syngnathidae; genus Hippocampus; species Hippocampus comes. The sequence continues at coordinate 81,317 of NW_017805149.1, read as the reverse complement.
ATGGGCTGCCTTTGTAAGAACAGAATGCATAATACATTATGATTATTGTTATTAGCAGTATCAGCGATTAAGGTCACAAGCAAAGGGGTGTGAAAATATGCATATAATTGATGTCCATTGAAATGTTGTGGGGGGGGTGGGGGGGGCAGATATATTTTTTTAAACCTAGACAATGATTCAAAAATCGCTGACAAACACTGACTATACGTTTTCTACGGAAAACCGGGGTAAAAAATACCGGCAAAAAAAAAACAAAACAAAAAAAGAAATATGCGAATCCGCAGATGCGGAACCGCGAGGATGCGGGGGCCGATTGTATCAACATTTGTGAATGCCATTTAGCCGACTAGAATAAGATCAGTAATATAATTTTTCTACACAGATAAATAGTCGTTAAAGCCAAGCATTATATTTTAAAAACAAAAGGAAATATATGGTTCAACAAAAAAAAAAATCCAAATCCAATTATTACACTCCCCCCAAAATATATCAGAGAACGGGGAATGCCGAAACAAATGTCCCTCGGGGTTACCGCACAGGCTTACAAAAAGAGTAATCGATGTCAATGTCTTTTATGAAACGTTGTAAAAAAAAAATACATTTATGAGTGTGAATGGTTGTTTGTCTGTGTGTGCCCTGCGAAAGGATAATGGATGGATTTTTTTTTTAAATAAATAAATACATAAACGAAAAAAATACGACAACCTTCGAAGTGGGTGCCCCACTTCCAGGTTGACACCGGAACGTATTGAACATTTTCCTCCCGGTTTTGTCGCCGGTGCATTGTGGGTCGTAGTCCGACAGTGAAGCCGAGCCAAATATGGCTGCTAACCTCAGGCAGCGGAAAGAGCCTTCAGATGCAAGCTTATGAATGAAGTTTTTAAGTATAAATCCCTCTCGCCAGTCCCAACGGTCGCTGCGCTCCATCCGTGGATGACTTAACACGTTCGCTCGCCGCAAAAGAGTTACGAACAAGTGAGGTTACAGTCTCGTATGAATTCCGACGAGAAGGAGGACTGTGAGTGTGCGCCACCACAGGCCGACATTAGCCCAGAAGGAGGAGTTGACAGGTGGGTACGCGACGAGGAAAGAGCCGGGGATGCTGGGAGCGCTACTTGGCTCGCTTCTCGGCTGCTCGTGTGATGTTTTGCGCCCCTTTCCATAATACTGTCCAACATAATACCCTTGTGAATCCGTTCAGTTATTGTTTTAATAAGATAACTGATTAAAATAACGAATTATTTTTAAGTGGGTACAGTCTTTGCTGTATTAGCTTGCTACATTAGCTTGCTTTGGCACTTCAATTTCATTTCCCTTTCTGTGTCCCACTGACCGTTTACCAAAATATCCGTTTTTCCTGTTCGGTGTCTTATTAATAAGGGGTGAAATGTCATTGTGAACCTATATTCATAAATCTATTTATTTGCCTAATGTTAACGTTGGCTGGCCGGGGCTCTGCATCTTCTCAACTGGGACTCTGGTGCTTATTAACTGCAACGCTCTGATCGTCTCGTACCTTTACTTCAAATCTACCGAGCTCTCACTCACATGCAGACGGTGATTATTGTATTTATAATGTGCTTTTTGTGCTTGTTCCATAAGACAATACGACGAGCCTGAAGTAGAAAACGCAGAAGCAAGCCGAATGTAAGTGGTTTTCCAAACACTAAATTTCTGCATACGTTTAAGAGTTGGAGCAAAACCTTACAAACTGTCCTGATTCCATACAACCGTATTGCGTGGCATAAGGGCAATTGCATACAACATGATGTAATGCCTTGTCTCTTGTGCCTGTTTTTAATTTCGTGCTCTTTTTGTCATTGCACACGCAGGAAGCGAGCAGCTGCCAAACATCTAATAGAGCGCTATTACCACCAGTTAACCGAGGGCTGTGGGAATGAATCGTGCTCCAACTCATGGTGTGCCTCGTCTTCCGGCTTCCGCCGCATGGACAACAATGCGGCAGCTGTCAAAGCCCTCGAGCTCTACAAGGTCAATGCGAAACTCTGCGACCCCCACCCCTCAAAGAAAGGTACATCTTCGGTCTACCTGGAGAACTCGCCGTGTACCAATACCAAGATGAACCATAAGGATGTCCACTCTGTACGGGACAATTTCAAAGGTTAGTTAAAAATCGAATCGAAGTTCAGAATTACATCTGCTAGAAATATTTTTGGCTTTCCACTTTGCATGTCTGTAACAACGACACAAATGATTTGAAAAGTGGTCTTTTCTGGCCAAGGAAGGACCCTTTACATTTTGGTGCACCTATAGCATTTTTCATTACAGAGCATTTACAGCGGTGGGTCTCGACTCTTGAAAATTTTTTCGAGATACAAGCGGTTGTTCGGCTGATTGTTTTTGCTTTGCAGACAAGCATAGACTTGAGACGCAAGCGCTGTATGGTGAACTCAACTCACTTCAAAGGAAGTACCACTTTGGCAAATAAGTACTTGACAATTCTTCAAAAAAAATACTTCAAGCTGTGTATTGTCACTCCCACTATACTTCAAAGACAGTAGACATTCCTTTTTTTTTTTTTTATTGAGAACCATCCTGTAGAGTGGAAACTTGGCTTAAAGGTGCTCCAACGTCTCGACCTGTCACTTACTCCATTTTTTTCAGTTTTTTTGCCTTGTATTACGAACAAAAATACCTAAGTGAGAAAACTTCAGATACGCTCTCGCTCGAGGAAAAGAAATGTAGCGACAGCAATAACCTTGCATGTGGGTAAGGTCAGGGGGTGGTGCTGGAGCCTATGCAAGCTGACTTTGGGCGGAAGGCCGGCTACACCCTGAACTGGTCGTCGACCAGTCGCAGGTCCCATCTCGAGACAAACAATCATTCACACCAACATTCACACCGTCTCCGAATGAGAACCGATCCCACGCTGCCCGCACACAAGTCACGCTCATGTACCACGACACCATCAGGGACATTTCTCGACATCTTCCATCTTTATTAAAAACAAATGCTCTCGAGCAGTTCAAAAAAACATTTGACTAATTTATCACACAATTTTCCGCAATTAATCGCAATTTCTCACATTTTTCTATGTCTGCTTTTGCGAATTTCTACAAAGCCTGGAACAAATATTTACTTGAGCAAAATCTTGGGAAAAACGTAAAATCATCAAATAGAAAGCATGTTGTGATTCAAAGACTGTCACGATAGCTTTATTTGATCCTTAAATACAGTTTTTTCTCCTGTAAAATACAACTGTTTAACTAAACAATCAAAGCCGACTCTGTTTTGCAGGCATCTTATATTCTGCTCACAGAAACAAAGAAACTGGAAAATTTTTCTTCATGCTTTAAATAAACCCAATGAATTGTTTTTGTCATGTGCAGTTGCACATTATGGGACATTAGAGGAACCAGGACTGGAGGTCATGCGTTACATCAAGAATAATTCACCCCTCTCTGGCATTGAAATTCTGCCTTGGGACCTTGTCTGCGCGTTGGCTATTCATTGCCGTTTTAGTTTTGGATTTAATCTTGTCACGCTTCCTTCGACAGATGTGAATTACCTGACAGAGGAGAAAGTGTACGAGATCTTGGATATCTGCGGTGAGAACGAGGATTACTCCCCTCTCATCAGAGTAATCGGCCGAGTGTTCTCTAGCGCCGAGGTCCTGGTGCAGAGCTTCAGACGGTCGAGTCCTCACACCAAGGAGGAGCTCAAGTCCCTTCAGGAAAAGGACGAGGACAAAGATGAGGACGAAAAGGAGGCCGCGGCGTGCTCGACCACAGCCATGGAAGAGGACTCCTCCACCTCTCCTTCGTCATCGCGGCTCGGCGAGGGGTCATCCGGGGAGAACGCTGTCCAAAAGCTGGGCCCCGACGAGGTGACGGTAGACATTGACGCGGTGCGCCGGGTATACGAGCGCCTGCTGTCCAACGAGAAGATAGAAGCTGCTTTCTTGAATGCACTGGTCTACCTCTCACCCAACGTAGAGTGTGACTTAACGTACCATAATGTTTATTCCCGCGACCCAAATTACCTGAACCTGTTTGTTATCGTGATGGAGAACAGCAACCTCCACAGCCCAGAGTACTTAGAAATCGCCCTGCCGCAGTTCTGCAAGGCCATGAGCAAGCTCCCGCTCGCCGCTCAGGCCAAACTCTCGCGACTGTGGGCGCACTACAGCACGGAGCACATTCGGCGCATGGTGGAGACCTTCCAGCAGCTCATCACCTACAAGGTGATCAGCAACGAGTTCAACAACCGCAACCTGGTGAACGACGACGACTCGGTGGTGGCGGCCACCAAGTGCTTGAAGATCGTCTACTATGCAAACGTGCTGGGCGGCGACCTTGATACGGAGCACAACGAGGACGAGGACGAGGAGCCCATCCCGGAGTCCAGCGAGCTCACCCTGCAGGAGCTGCTGGGCGAGGAGCGGCGGAACAAGAAGGGTCCCCGCGTGGACCCGCTCGAGACGGAGTTGGGCATCCGCACCAACGACTGTCGGCGGCCGCTCATCCCCTTCGAGGAGTTTGTCAACGAGCCTCTGAACGAGGTGCTGGAGATGGACAAGGACTACACTTTCTTTAAGGTTGAAACTGAAAACAAGTTCTCCTTCATGACGTGCCCCTTCATCCTTAATGCTGTCACCAAGAATCTGGGCCTGTACTACGACAACCGCATCCGCATGTACAGCGAACGGCGTATTACGGTGCTGTACAGTTTAGTGCAGGGCCAGCAGCTTAATCCGTACCTGAGGCTGAAGGTCCGCCGGGACCACATCATTGACGACGCTCTGGTCAGGGTACGTGGCGGCTCAGTCCTGCGCTTTCAAAGATGAGACCGTATTGATAACTGAAGAATTAATTGTACTTGTGAACAGCTGGAAATGATCGCAATGGAGAATCCTGCAGACTTGAAGAAGCAGCTGTATGTGGAGTTCGAAGGGGAGCAAGGCGTCGATGAAGGAGGTGTTTCCAAAGAGTTTTTTCAGCTGGTGGTTGAGGAGATCTTCAACCCGGACATTGGTAAGACATCACAGCCTTACTGAAACGTCCCTCAAACCCAAGCAGGACAGTTCATTGCAGGGAGTCGCGGTCAAATTTGGAACGGGAATTTATGTAGGGTGTATTTTAAAATAAAGCTAACAGTAATGTAGACATATTGTAATATATTACCGGTAATTAAAGCAAAATAATGTTAACAATAAAGAAAGCTTTTTTTTTTTCTTCCAGATTTCCCAAAACCAGTAATCGTAGCTGAGAAATACCTTGGAAGTTGAGGAACCCGCATATTTTGCCTTCATTTGAGATATTTAATCTTTGTTGGGGTTGAGTTTTTGCAGTGTTGAGAAGGAAGGAGATCTGTGTACAAGTCTTGAGGGGTTTCATTGCTTTTACTCGTGAGAATCAAAGTGAACAGAACTGCGCTGCAGAGTGGAAACAAGGCTTGGATATTAATGCAGCAAGTGTTGTTTTCCTCTGGCAGGCATGTTCACGTATGATGAACTCACCAAACTCTTTTGGTTCAACCCTTCGTCATTTGAAAACGAGGGCCAGTACACGCTGATCGGCATCGTTCTCGGCCTCGCCATCTACAACAACTGCATCCTGGATGTTCACTTTCCAATGGTGGTCTACAGGAAGCTGATGGGCAAGAAAGGAACCTTCAGGGACCTTGCCGATGCCAACCCCGTAAGTGTCCAGTTGTCTGTGATGGAAAGTGACTGCTATTATTCACCGCGTGGGCTTTTTGCGACTTGCACTTGACAGATTCTGCACCAGAGCCTGAAGGAGCTGCTGGAGTATGCGGGCAGCGTGGAGGAGGACATGATGATCACGTTCCAGATTTCTCAGACCGACCTCTTCGGGAACCCGCTCATGTATGATTTGAGGGAAAACGGGGATAAAATTCCAGTGACGAATGAAAACCGAAAGGTGAGCCACGCCCACCATCCCGTTAGCGCCGGAACCATGAGACACAATTCATTTCCCTCTGTGGATGTGTGCAGGAGTTTGTCGCTCAGTATGCAGAGTACATGTTGAACAAAAGTGTGGAGAAGCAGTTCAAAGCGTTCAGGAGAGGTTTCCACATGGTCACCAACGAGTCGCCACTCAAGTACCTCTTCAGGCCCGAAGAAATTGAGCTACTGATATGCGGGAGCAGGGTGAGATGACGTATAGTGTCCATAATTGAGATCTATGGCCACTTGATTTGATTCACCTCCACCATCTCATGAAGTCTGTGTCAGACTGGTAGCCCTTAGCATTAAATAGGCACGCATGACGAAAAAAAAGTTGTACATTTGAGTAAATTAGTGAAGGCGCGTCTTTCGAGGTGGCCAGTCAGTGCATAGTAATGAGCGGTCGGTCAGCTTATGTTCCTCTTTTGTTTATTGTCCAGAATTTAGACTTCATGGCACTAGAAGACACAACGGAATATGATGGAGGCTACAACCGAGATTCTCGAATCATCAAGTAAGCTAAATCCACCTCGGAAGCTGGTTCCATGCATACTGTTTTTTTTTTGTTTTTTTTTTTTTTTATATATATATTCTCGTATTCTCGTATTTTCATAATGTAAAAATGTGTTCTGCCGTGTGGCTTCTGTTGTATCGAGATGAGCAACGCAGCAATATTTTTTGCTCTTTTTTTTATTTTTTGGATGCTGTCTGGGTGTTTAGGGAGTTCTGGGAGACATTGCACTCTTTTGGCGAGGAACAGAAGCGCCTCTTTCTTCAGTTCACCACAGGGACGGACAGGGCACCTGTGGGCGGGCTCGGCAAACTGAAGATGATTATTGCCAAGAATGGGCCAGACACAGATCGGTGAGTGCCACATTCCCGCTACTATTGAAAGCCATTCATGTACCGGTACGCTATTTGTCCTCACTAGTAATATAGTGTTACACATTTCTGGGAATTTTTGGAGTTCCTGATTTTTTACTTTCTGTTGAGAGCCGCTCGAGTGGAATGAAAAAAAATGTCGCTGATTAAGGCACGGTAATGCCCTTGCATATAGGCAACAACAGCTACCAAAACTTTGAAAATAAACTGCATTATTTTAAAAAAGAATCGTACAAAATTGATGAGGGGAAAGAAACAAGAATTCATCACATAGTACAAACGCTTACGCCGAGACGGACATCAAGGAATTCGAATAAATGCACAAACGACCCGCCGTACGCTGTGGTAACATCTGCAATTCGCTCCTGATGATATCATACGTTTCCCCTCAACAGGCTACCAACATCTCACACTTGCTTTAATGTGCTACTGCTGCCCGAGTACAGCAGCAAGGAGAAGCTGAGGGAGCGACTGCTGAAAGCCATCACCTATGCCAAAGGGTTTGGCATGCTCTGAGCCCCACCACCCACCCCACACCGGCACAATACCACTCTTACACCACCTGCTCCAAACACACTGCGAATAGACTTCTCGACCCATCTCGCGCTGCCCTTTTTAAAAAAAAAATAAATAAAAGAAATAAAATTCGGAGGCAATGTAAGCGGCAGAAGGAGGAAATAAGTCCTTCACTGTGCCTGCATTATCAAAACATTGTAGTCTTTCAATGTAAGCACAGAGATCGCCTGATCAAAGTACCCACATCCTCTTGACATGGGCGTGCTGCTGCCTCCCCGCTTACCTTATGTACAGAGAGGATGATTTTCTATTTATTTTATGTTTAACTTGGGTTTTTTCCCCCCCACCCATCCGACAGTGAAACAAAGGTTATTAACCTCTGAAGATGGGACAAACAAGTTGCTATCCTCCAGGATTATTGAACAAAAAAAGTGACCAGTAGAACATTGTAGAAAGTTAAAAAAAATAAAGTAGCCTTTCCTGGATTGTGAATATCCCCATTGCGGGACTAATAAAGGCTTATCCCATTCTTATTCTTGCCTTTCTTAAAAATAAACAAAACTCAGCATTGCACTCTCAAAATCCCCCCGACCCCCACGCATCTCAGTTGTTGTTTTGTGGGGATGGGGCGCAGATCAGACTGAGGTCTTGTCAGAGCTGTGTAAGTGCACTTAGACTTTTTTTCAAGAATGTTTGTTTTTGGAGGGAGGGGGAGGGAGCTGTAGGTCACCACGATTGTCTGAAGCATTTTGTAGTGACCATGTCTTCCTGTGTTGACAATACTAATTAAATAAAATGTAAAAAAACAAAACAGTATTTATATATCAGCACTCTTGGGACGATGACGTCGGACTGCCGTATATAGCATAGTGGGTGATTGGCTGAAATCCATAACGCACTTTATTTTGTCCATTTCTGCCATAACTATATTTTGTGGACAAATGTTTCAGGAAATCTGGCCGTGTCACACACTGGAAGTGAAAATGAGCTGCTTTGCTCTTATGATCGCTTTCACTCCTGTGCCAGTGACAACCTGAATTGCCAACATTTTTTTAGTTTGTCCCTATTGAGCAGTCAGTTTTCCACACCACATTCATCCAACCAAGGGGCCTTACCCAAATAGTTATTGGAAAGCATTGACAATGTATCGACACAATGAAGTACGATTCAGCTGGAAGGAGTCTCCCCCAACCCTTGCCTGATTGATAAATGAATTAAAATGGTGTGGCCCAATATTTTTGCCTTGTCAGTGTGTGTATATGCAGTTTACAATGGATAGCCTACACACCCCTTGCTAGGTGCTGTAAAAAAAAAAAAAAAAAAGACACAAAGACCAAGATAAGTTGACCTCAAAACTTTTTCCACCAGTAAAGTGATCTATTACATGTACAGGTCAATTTAAAATTAAATTGATCTTTCAGCAAGTGTGAAATAAGTGAGAGAATGTGGTTGCACAGTTGTGCACAACTTAATTGGGAATGTGGTTGTGCTCAGAATGAAACCAATCACATTCAAACATTAAATGGTGCTCTGCACACACTTGCCACCATTTAAAATGCCACCAATTAACTCCAAATAAAGTCAGCTGTTTGACTCACCTTTTCCTGACATTTTTGTAGTCACATCTTACAGCGCAGCTTCTCACTCTACCCTTTTTCACACTGCAATTTAACAGGGCGCAGCACGCTGTCAATTTCGTCAAACACGTTCATTGTGTATGTGGTGAGCAGCGGGGACCGCAGAGTGGAGCGTAGCTTGGCGGCGCGGCCAGAGGACTTCTGCCGTGACGGCAAAGTGCCTGGAATTGGAAAATGTTCCAAGAGTGGCGGCCATGTGACGTAAGCAAAGTGCCTCCAATTGGGGAAGAGCCAGTGGAGTGAATTATTAGTGTTATTTTGGCAGTTATTTCCAAATATGGACACACTGACTGTCATTTTGTGTTGCTGTGTGACTCTCGCACTCACCGAGTGCATTGTGAAAAGGGATTAAGCTGATGAGAAGGAAGACTGGTCAGCGAGGTGGCCAGGAGGCTTAAAAGCAACAAATGATGGAGCCGCAGGAATTTCTGGCAAATACCTTGGCAGTTTAATACATGTGACAACAATCACCTGTATTTTACACGTGTCCGAAATATTGGGTAGGGCGGCAAGACTGAAATCCTTAAATTACAAAGAAAAATAACCAAGCTTGTCTACCTTTTCTCAAACATGTCGAAAAATGTGTTATGGTCCATTGAAACCAAGGTTGTACTTTTTGCGCTTTATTGCAAAAGATATGCTAGATATTAACACAACTCTGCTCATCACTAAGAGAATGCCTTACTTATTGTAAAGCAAGACTCGTGACAGGTCGTGAAACCGTTGAGCGGTAAACTGATCAATAGGGTAGACACCTCTGTCCGTATCTGCACGGGGAATTCAACTCAAACCCCTCTCCTTCTGTCCCTCACCGAACCAGTGGTCCTCGACGTAGCTGGAGGCGTTGTCACAAGACATGGAAAAGCGAAAAATGTGTTTCCATTACACTTTTGCGATACACTTTTATATCGACCCTTTCTCAACCACCTTCTGAGGTGTCTGCCATTTTTGTTCTGGGACCTCTAGTCCATATTTGGAACAGATGTTAGAGTACACTATTCCTGTTACCTGGTTATGCAGCTCCATGTATGTCTTGCCTGTCAGCATCTTATGTCCTGCTCTGATATGCTGCATCATCTTTGGGGCGTCTTTGCGCAGCCTGAGCCTGGGATCCTGTCTGATGTGGTCGACGGTAGCCTCTATTGATCTTGTGTTTAGGGCCTGTTCTTGTGTTGCCATGATTAGTGCCTCCGTGTCCGTCCAGCCTTTTCCAGCCACTCTGTTTTCTTGATGTCGGCCATTTTTTCACAATTCGGCGGTGGTTTGTCTTTCCATGAAAGTCCATCTGGCTCCTTCTTATCACTGGGCTTATATTGCCTTTTGTGTACATCCTCAGGATTCTGGACTTGCGGTAAACTATTTCGACAACTGCCTTTGAATGAATTGTTTTAAATGTAACGAGACATTATGGACTGCCTGTAGATATGAAATATTGCTTTGATCAGATCACATTTTGCAATCAACATATGTAGAAATCCAAGTTCCAAAATGTTCGCAATGCAGTTTTTTGAAACTGGACAAGTGATAGTACATAGTTTGTGTTTGGTGTCATGATGTTAAAAAACAAGCATGACGATGAGGTCTCCCAACATACACATTTTCCCAATTATTTCAGGAACTTGCGCATTAAGAATGTATAGCCTTTGTAGTAAACCTGAGCCATTTATGGAATCAACAGTCTGTCTGAAGACCAGTTGCTCAGTGGAAGTAGTAGCCTTAAGCTTGTGCTATTCATCAGCAACTTTGATGGTCCGGACCTGGTTTGTCAAATTAGTGAGCCGTTGTTTGAGCTTGCGCTGGGATGATTCATGATGCTCCGTTAGCTTCTTCAGTTTGAGCGCCATGACTTCCAGGCTCGTCTCGACAGCATTCACTTTTAATTCAAAGTCTTTAGCGTCGGTAGCTGCGACAAGCGACTCATCAATGAGGTTGTCTTTCATCAGGATGGCCCGTCCCTTGTCTTCCAGTGCATTCTTAGCATCCGGGTACTCTGTGAGCGCCTCCATCAGGTCATCCTTGGATAAGGCAAAAAGGTCGGAGTAACCTACGCTTCGGATGTTGGCCGTTCTTCGATTTCCCGCCTTACTTCCTTTAATGCCCAAAATGCTGATTTCTCCAAAGTAGGCTCCATCACTGAGCACCACGAACTGGGTGACCCCATCATCTGCCACCACTGCTAACTTCCCTTCCTTGATGATGTACATTTCCCTCCCGATGTCCCCTTTCTTACAGATGTAATCACCCGGACTAAAGACTTGGGGTTGAAGTTTGAGAACCAGCTCCACAAGCAAACCCGCTTCGCAATCTTGAAAAATTCGCACTTTCCTCAAAGTTTCCAGATGAACGTTGATGGCGATCTCAGCCTTGAGCTTATCCGGAAGGTTCTTGAGCACCTGCTTTTCGTCACATGTTTTCTGCTCAGTCCACAAGTAATCAAACCACTTGACCACTCGGGCCTCAAGATCTTTAGAAACCTTCCGGAACTGCATGTACTGCTTGATGGAGTCGATCTTGGACTGGAACTCTACTCGAGCGGTACCCATGTTGGATATCATGGCACCAACATTGCCTACAATTGTCGCAAAGATCAAAACCCCAGTGAGGAAGTCGGCCACAACAAAGAAGTACTCGATATCACGGACTGGTGGTGGTGTCTCCCCAATAGTGGTCAAGGTCAGTGTGGACCAATAGAAGCAGTATATGTACTGCCTGGTCAGACGTTGAAATTCTGCATTCTTCGTTGCTGGATAGACCCACGTGTCTGAACCGAAGCCCAGAACCTTCGAGATTGCAAAATAGATGCAAGCATTCCAGTGGATGATGATGATGATGTAAAGTACAAGATTACCGATCCGAAAGATGTTTGGGAAATTGGTGCGAGTCTCTGTTCGGTCAAAGAATTCAAAGAGCCGAGCTAACCTAAAGAGGCGATTGAACCTCCACTCGGGATTGTTCAGTCCAATTTTGATGAATACAATATCAGTGGGAATCACGGATATGATGTCCAGTCGAAACTGGCGGGTTTTCATGTACTTTTCCTTCAGAATCTTCTCATCCCGTACGAGCAGTCCCTGCTCAAGGAAACCTATGACAAAAAACATGATTATCGTCTCATGAAGGTTTTTATAAACTACAACTGCAGAAAATCAGCCGAGGCCACAAACCTGTTCTGGCTCTCACAAAACTGTCTGCAATGTAGAGTGCGTCCGAAGTGTAGTCCAACACGATCCACAATCTTGTGTTGTTATTCTGCAGCTCATTAAAGCAAGCCCTGTAGTGCACCAACATTCACAAAGACTTTCAAATTTTTCTAAAAAAAATAAATTTCAACGCTGAAACCAAAAATGTCCAGACCTGGCTACCAGCAAAATGAGATTGTAGAAGACAGGGATGGATATGGTCCATAACCAGTAGTAGTATAAATCTGTGGCAGGGTCCATGATCCACACCTCTTTTCTGAACAAAAGAATTAATCACTGTTATTGTTTAATTAGAACTTTTGATAAGTAGCTACCGTATTTTCCACACGATAAATTTTATCTTTTCATATGCTCACGTGTTGCATCTGCACAGTAGAACGTGACAATGAAGAAATTATATTAATATTCGTGGTTGTTTTTGCGCCTTTGAAACAAAGTTGGGTTGAGCGTGTCAAAATAAATCGGGCCCGTATCTGCGTGGACCGGCAAAAGGTTCATTAAATGAGATATGGTGCTTTGATCGCTTCATTGACACTTGGATAACTGGATCCAATAATAAGCTAATTTATGGTAACCTGACATCATTTCTGCAGATTGCGAATATATTTTAAAAACTTGCCCTCGCTATGTGTTGGACTTGCAACTGGAAGTTCGCATGCCTCTGTACCCTGAATGCGGGATAGGTGCGTGCATCGGCAGTCCATTCCGTTCACTTGGAAATGAAGCTAAAAATATTTCGTTCTCATTTTTCTCAATGTAGCTTTTGATTAAAGGTCATTTTCGTGAGCCAAATTCATAACAAACAAACCTAATTTAAAATCACTATTAAATACATTGACATTAAGAAGTGAGCGCACAACTTACGGTTCTTCCTTTTTCTCATCCTTTTTCTCGTCTTTCTTGTCATCTTTCTTGTCGTCTTTCTTAGGTTCTGCCTTCTCATCTTTCTTCTCATTTTTGGGTTCATCCTTCTTGTCTTTTTTGCTGTACAACAAGGCGTTCATTAAGGAGGCGCACAAGGAGACTACAATTTTTATACAATAACTCAGGTGTCCGCAGGGGGGCACTGTGACATTGCAGTTACGCTCCCTTGTCCAGTTTTAGGAAAACCACCTGCCGTACTTAACTTGAATGGATGTGGCTGTCGAATAAAGAGTACAGTGCCATCTTACCCGTCATTGTTGTTGCAGTTATTCAAATTCTGTTCAGCCAAAGGCCGCTGAAAGTGACTATAAGGACAACACGTGCATTAATTTATCACTGTACATCTTTTGTTACAAATGTAGACATTCACATACTCTTTACCATTCTATGACACTTCCTGTTTTAGTTTATTTTCAGTGGCAATCCTTGTTTCTTTCCAAATGTTCTATTATTCCATAGTTACAGAGCTCACCTGTTCTTTGTTTTACAGAAGGTCATACTGAACTCTGCAGGTCTGCTTCTATTCGAACCGGAGTGCATCATTTGAGCCAGCCTTGCAATAGAGAACAAATTTGTAAACAGTGATAATTAAGCTCTGTTTTTTTTTTTTCTCAGTCTTGCCACTTTGTTGCTACTGCTTTCTGGATGATCCTCACCTCAGTGAGACTTACCTGTAAAGTGGTCCAGTCCCTGCAAAGGAGGTCTGATTTTGGGTGTCCATCAGCCTAAGATTTTTTTTTTAAAAAGGGGGGAAGGGTACATTGACTTTCCTTCATGAGTCTGTTCTTGTGTTTCTGTCTTGTGCCTTTTCTACAGTCGTGCTGAGAGGTAAGCATTTGGTGGATTTTAAGGATTGAAACCCAAAGAACCAATTAGATTGGTCTGTTACTATTATCACTACCCTGAGAGACAATCTTTGCAAGTGAAAAATTGTTTTGGTTTTGTTTCATGAACTCTGCTCAAATCCTCTTTGCACAGATTATGGATCATTGCATCTAAAATTAGAATTTGTATAGCTGTTTATCATTCAAAAGTTATTCCTATTTTTTAAAAGCCGGTTTACAAGTGACCATAAAGACGTGTGCATGCATTTACCTGTACTTTAGTGTTGATTACGAAGGCTCAGCGTGCACTCTGCACTAATTCCATGTTTGCTCCCAGTTCTGAATGAGGATATGCTATTATATATCTGTGAAGAAAGCAAAAACAAACCAAAAAAAAGAAGACGTCCAAACTGTAGAGATCTTGTCTTGCTGTTGATTAGTCCCAATATGTTCATGTACTCTGTCACTTCCAAACCAAGGTTGTGGGGAGGAGGGAGGAGACTGCCAAGAGAAAAAAAGATCACAAGTAGAAGACATACTGCATCACTCCGATGTTTTTGGAATAAATCTGTTATCTCAAAGGATAAAAATACATAAAATGTTGTGTCGTTGTTGTTTTTAATTATTTTCTGACTTTCGCTTTTACTTTATATTCAAATATCGTCTGTTTTCTCATAGTTGGACAACACTCACCGTTGTTCCCAAATTCTTATTTAGCCATCATAGATTTGGAAAGAGTCAACATCAACACGCAATTATTAGATCAACAGTAGTGACTTTTGTCCGAGCTGCCCATTTATTTATATCCCTTCCAGTCTGGGCAAAGCCTCTTACTGTGTGTTGGCCAAAATGACTCGGCTGTAAGGGCAATCCTCCGACAGTTTGAGCTAATCTCAGCATGGCTACTTACACCCTCCCCTTCAGCTTCACTAAACCTCTGAAGACATGGAACAAATGTGAGATACTGTACTGTATGTATCCTAGTGGTTATTATTCATATTACTGTAGTTGATATTTAGCAATAACAAGAATCACTGTTCTGTTCCCAAGCAAGGAATTTTGAAATTTTAGACAAACAGACAGGTAGGTAAGTAGCTAGCTAACTCGCTAGCTGGCTTGCTCGATCATTAATCGATCGATAGATAGAAGTGTGCACACTTGTCCAATCACATTTTTTCATTCATTTATTTTTTTATCCATCCATCCACACATCGATCCGTTTTCTACTTCAACCACAGAGTCCACCCCAGAATCCCTGCATGCTGCCTCCTCAAGGGAAGGTGTGTTCGGTGGAATTGATGGGGTCTTATTCTCTATTATTATTATTATAAATATTCTCTCCAGGACCTAATGGCATCTTTTACTTTGGTACAAAAATTGCACTGTTCGGACGCAAGACAAAAATCATCTGGATCCAGTTACGTTTTTAAAGTGGACTACACAGCTACTTAAACAATGTGTCTAAATCCGGATGATTTTATTGTGGCAGACGAAATCAAATTTAGTTAGTTCAACACAGCATTCTTTTCAGTGTACTTTAGTCACCTCTGATGATTTGCCATGTTCAACCTGCACTGTAGCTCCATGCAATGAGTCATTATTTACCACAGAAAAAAAGGCAAAGGGGACACATCACACCTCACATCACATGTATATTCTATGGTGTCACCTTTAGCTCCCAGAGGAGGTGGATGGGTTGGAACATGCCCGCTTTGTTAGGCTGATTATCACAAGCCTCTTGTGCATTCAGTCAGCAGTATTTCATGGCAGTATCATCAGCAGGATGCTGAGAAAAAAAAATAACCAACATATCTTTGGCCATTTTGAGGATTCAAGGCTTAAATTGTAAATGTGTGCTTTTATAAAGAGTCAGACATTTTCTTGATGAGAAGCATCACTCACACACCAATTCCCACTTCATCTGACTGTAGCTGACAGGAACAACAGTGTTACTGCAACTGGCAAGGGTGTCTGATTTTTGCTGTTCGATGTTGCCGTGAAAAAGTTTGAAACCTTTGGTAGTTTTGATTTATTTTTTAATGGTTTGACTTTATCTCACCTTCTCCTCATCTTCACCCCAGCTTAAACTTCCTCACAATGCGCCAACAATTTTGTTGCTCTCTTTCACTACCCTCTTCGTGAATCAAGTCTGCACGTGCACAGTAAGAACGGAGAGGGGATCTTTTGAAACAATCATCATAGATTAAGCATTTTGGGGTGTTTTTAAACATGTAAAGTATCACTGAAATGTATATTAAAAAAATCAATAAATAGTTTATTTTGGACAGAACAAACCAAAAAGTTGGGTCAAATTGACCCACGTAGCGGGATGCTTTTTTTTTTTTTTTTTTTTTTTTTTTTACCCAACCGTCTTTAAACTGTATATGTGGCAGGAGCTCCTCGAGTTGCAAGTGTCCCAACATCCCAAATTTGCAGGTTTTACGTTTGATTTTGCTTCTATTTATGGTCTACAATTGTTTTGTGACTAAAATCTTTTTAGCCATCAAGAGACAGAGGGAAAAAAGTGAGCATCATGAGTCAATAGAAATTTATCATTTGTTTGCTGGGACCATTTGTGGACCTAATGTAAGTCCTCTTTTCTATTTTTCATATTTTTTTTCAAGTTTTCAACAATAATGACATGTCACTCAAAGAGACGCCACCCCGTCACTCACATTATCAGAAAAGGACGAATTAATAATGACACATTTTTAATTTTTATTCATTCTTGTCCAGTTAGCATAGCAGCTAACACAGCTAGCAAGTACTCTTGAAAAAAAGAGGTGCAACCTTGTTACAATAATTACAGTACGAGTAAAATTAAAATAGTATTCGGATTAAATTTTAATTTATTTTATTTAATGATAAGGGATTTATTCATCACTATTTTTGTTATACTTTGTACATGTTTTTGAGGTACCTTTCAGCAAAATCACGTGACAAAAAAATGCTCGTTTTTGTCCTGTACGAGGAAGTACTGGACTGAATAAAGTACCCGGTGAATGTTATTCACGGGATATTACTGCCCTCTTGTGGTCAGATGTGGTAACAAGGATGTGCAGTCTGAACAAAAAAAAAAAAAATTACGGAGGAATTAAACTATTCAAAACAAAACAAAAACTGCACAGTGAATATAAAACTTTGCCAAAATTGAGAGAAGGGTGATAACATAAGACTTAATATAAAGCCATTTCATCCAAATGAAATCCCCCAAAAAGAAATGTATTTCCATTGTGGGTTCATTTTTAGATAATTCAATTTGGATAAAATTAGTTAAAAAAAGTTATTCCAAAGGATATTTGTGTAAGTACAGTCCCAAAACAAATGGGATATTGCTTCCTCTTCATTAGAAGAAAAGCATGCATTGAGTCAATGTTAATATTATATTTTGGCAGCTTAATTTTTACACCGTAATAGCTATGAAGTATTTTGAAAGAAACCCCTCTCAATATGTTTATCTTTTTAATATTTTCTTGGCAAAAGCCAATTACATTTCCACTTCATATAAATTATTAGAGTTCAAAAAACTCTGCTGCAGGTTTGGAAACAATATTCCTTTGGAAAAGTCCCTTACACAACAATTTGAGGCTTCATCACTTAAAGTGAGGATAAACTATTGTAGTCTTTGCACTCTCATAGCCTGCAGGAGGGGCCAGTAAAAAAAAAAACTTAGTGTGCTGTATTATAATTACACAAAATATGTGAAATAATAAATACCAGATGGGTTTTTTTGGACTATAGCCTCCATTTTCAAAGGGTGGAACGAAAATGTTTGTGTTTCCCTACTTCAATAATCGATGCAGCACTGCTTCTTGCCTCTTTCAAGTACAACTACCACCTTTGACTCCTCCCTTTTTTTCTTGATGCCCATGGGGAGGTAAGGATTTTTAGAGCTGGGAAAAAAAGTATTTTTTATTTTTTTAAATCAGGTGACCTAGTCAGTGCATGCGGCTTCCCAATAGCGCTGATGGAAAAATTGTGCCCCGCCTCTCACCCCAACAAGCATTTAGGTTACCCATCCCTGGTGTAACCTGCACCGACAGTCGATGTACTTCATTCAGGGGCAAGTAAGCATGTGTTCAATATAGCATCAAACATAGGACAAAGCACAAGAAAGAGGAGTATTAGGATTTTATTCGTTTCTATCTTAGATTAAATGGCAAAGGGTGCATGAAATGACGGTAGGTTGTACAAGTTCAAGTGTTTCAGATATGATCCTACACACTAAATTGCCAAAATGGTTCGTCACCTAAAAGCCGCAAGAGCTCATTGAGGTTCATTTTCCCTCTTTTCTTTACTTTTAATTTGAAATGGATGAACGTTGTGACCATCGCAGTAGTCAAGCGCCCTGGTTCCGCAGACATTCATCGCCCAAGACGCCCCTCACCTTTCTAGAGTGAGCCACGAAAAGGTTGCAAGGCAAACAAATGTTGACCCTTTCACAGATCATCACTTTGGTATTGCATGTATACATTAACAATATTTTTGCACAGAAACAAAATGTACAACTGTATAAATATACAATTCATCCACCATGTTTGATGGCTAAAAACATTCAGAGGACATGCATCGCGATATTGCGACAGAGTCCAAAGGAGAAGATAAAGCCTAGTCAGCGTCGTGTCTTACCCACGAGCTGGAAAACACACACAAAAAAAAAGATCAATTAAAAAGGCATTGAATAAAATCTCTTCACACTTTAAGTGATTTAAGCACAAAACGAAGGCAAAGTAAAACAAGGCCCCCATGATTAAAGATTTTAAAAAAAGAAGAAGAAGAAGAAGAAGAAGAAGGAGGAGGAAAGAAGTTCCTGGAGTGCAGCCTTTTTCATTTAAGATCAGAAGAGTGGTCCGAGCCAATCAATCACTATGGGCCGTGGGACATCACGCTGGAAAAATGAAGGAAAAGCGAGGTACCGAGGCAGTGATATGACAAGGAGGAGGAGGAGGTAATGGTCAAGGTGGGAAGGGGGGATGGAACAGATGGTGGTCCACTGGTACACCTGTGAATGAACAATGGCCCCAAATTGCTTGTGGGGAAAATGTCACTTACAGCAGAATAAATATGCTCGCGTGGCCTAACAGCTACTTTTTTTTTCCACCCCACTAAAATTGTGCGCCAATGCTAACCGGAAGCAAGTGTGATCGACTTACCCCCCGCCCCCCAAACCCCGACTATTTGTCTACTTCATGTCAGGGGGTTGAAATGGGGAAGGGAGTAGGGGAGGGGGGGCGGCAACGGGAAAGTGCTCTACTGTTCCGGTGGCGGTCATAAACCGTTGACCGAGATCTTGATATCAAAGCGTCCCTGGTAGCGGTCCTTGTCACTGTAGGATATGTTGTCGCCGTAAACTTTGCACTCGATGCGCAGCTCTTCGTTCCTGGTCAGGTTGGTGAAGTGCAGCGCCACCAGCGGCTGCAGGTAGTGCGGGTGAAGCAGCTTGCCGTAGTACGGGTAGTACTGCAGCGGGAAGCCGCCGCCGATGCCATAGTATTTGATCTCGCCGATTTTGCCGGCGTCTTCCTCTCGCTGCCGTGGAAAAAGCACCGACGAGAACGAGTCATCATGGAGATAATCGATACTTTATCATCCATCAAGTCACAGCAGAAATACTCACACAAAGAGACTAGAATACAAATGACTAACCCAAGTGCGAGCAAATACAAGAGCAGAATTGAGACAGAATTCTAGGAATTGGAATCTAAAGGAGAAAAAAAGATTGCGATGATGCGTGTTGGGAAGTAATTCATACGTTGGTACCTTCACTGACGAGTTCCCCGACGAATGAGCTTTTGGAGTCATGAGCCATCGCTTGGTCAGTTTTTGACTTTGTGTTGCAAACAAAAATTGGACTTGGAACACATATCTTTTTTTTCCCCCGAACTATCATGTCTATTCTGCCTTCCCTAAGCATGGCGTTTATAGTTTGGCACATAGCAAAGTGTGCTTGCCTCAAGGTGTTTGTTACCACTCCCAGTTGAAGGTTATTTTCAAAGTAATTCTAAAACAAAAAGAGTTACCTGTCGTGTATAAACCACATAACGTTGTCTTATGAAAGTCCCCGAGCTTTACGCTAACGTATAATGCAAACCGCCACAGCATAACGAACGAATTATGCCCGGATGTCAACGTGTAATTACGGTAGAGTGCAAACTGGAAAGCACATTTTCAACAGCGACGTAGAATAACACACTCAACGCTGTTAATATGCATCATATGTATGCAGAGAAGTCCAAATGCAGTTTGAAACACGAAAGGAATGACAGACTTCAAAATAACGAACGCACGTGTAAGGATCATACTCACATCCTGCAGTCACGTTCGAACAAAGGGCGCAGGTTGAGAGGTATGAATATGGACAATATAATACCATATACGGTACGCATGTTAAAATGTATAAGGTTACAGGCAGGAACATTTGGGTTGAGGCTTTGAGTGGCAAGTACCTTATTGGTGCAGTAGATGGGGATCAAATTGGGCTGCACCTTGGGTTGAGCTTCTTCAGGAATGGTTTCATTTGAGATGGGAGTCTGAACACAAAAAGAAAAGATGCTTCATCGCATCATTCACCATATGCGACCAAAAGAGGTTATGATTATGATTATATTTCTTTTAAGACACGTTTTTGGGACCCACACAAGCCGAATCAGGATGTATTTTTCAATCAACGGGTCCTGTGCAAGTTAATCTACCGTATTTTCCACATTAAAAGGCGCAGTGGATTATGAGGCACCTTCAATGAATGGCCTATTTTGTAATTTTTTTCATATATTGGATGCGCCGCATGATAAGACACAATCTACAATGCATCCACTAGATGGAGCTACGCTCAAGGAAATGCCAACAACACTACACACTGATTT
This sequence comes from Hippocampus comes, assembly GCF_001891065.2. Lineage (NCBI taxonomy): Eukaryota > Metazoa > Chordata > Actinopteri > Syngnathiformes > Syngnathidae > Hippocampus > Hippocampus comes. Next base: position 60,542 of record NW_017805149.1, on the reverse strand, counting down.
ATATAGCGACGATCAGATGTCAGTAAGACTTATTTAATAAAGTAGCGACACAGTTTACTTAACCAACAGCAAGTTATAACATTGACTCGTTAACGTCGAACTCTCTTGCCGCTGCTCTATTTCCGTGTTCAACTGCGAAACCGATCGCATTAAGTTTGAACTCTGCGTTGTAAGCATGTCTCTAGCAAGGAGCCATTTTGGAGTTGAAATATTACCGTAATGACCATACACAAGGCGCATCGGATTTTAAGGCGCGCTGTGAGCTTTTAAGGAAGAAGAAGGCTTTTAGGTCCGCCTTTTAGTGCGGAAAATACAGTGTCTATATATGTTTTTTTTTATTTAACATGTCCCGATCTTTATGCCTTTGAAATAAATCTCATTAGAACAAGTTTTATTTGCTGTGCTCTGAATGATCTGGAAGAAATTCCCATTCGTTTTTTTCGTAGGGCTGGCCACTTCACATTCCAGTAATCGCTTGCATACTTGCAGTTCACTATTCACAAATTCAACTATTAGCATTTTTTTTGTTGCTCTTTCTGAAATTACCTAAAATGCAAAGGTGATGGCCCCCCGACCCCCCAAAAAAGTATTATGATGTCGAGTAAGTACAGTGTTTAACTGCATATTTATGCATTCATTCATTTTCAGATTTTTTTATCCATCCTATTTTTAAATGCATATCTCATGGCTTCTCAGTATCAAGGAAGTAACCATGCAGAAGTGAGTTGAGGAGCTTCATTGACAAAAGTCGTGGTTTGTTGCCAACTTGTGGCATTTTGTGCCAAGGAACTATGTTGAGGCCAGCTGAGTAGCTTCATTTCGAAAGAAGTAATATTTTACCAGATCTTGTGGCATTTGGGGCTGAGGAACTATGTCGAAGGGAGCTGAGAGGCTCCATTCACTCTAACGTAGTGCACAGTTTTAGAATAATCAAGAATTGAAAGACTTGACTCACCCGGGGACGGAAGTTCACAATCCGATTGAGCTTGACGACGATGCAAGGTTGGCCTTTGTCAAAGCCGAATTCTTTGTCTTTCTCATCCAGGCCGGAGCAGGGGCCCAGCAGGCTCCTGGAGAAGCGGCATGCCCTCCTGACGCCCGTATCGCTCTCCAAGTCGCCACGGTTCTTGTAGCCCATCGGCTCATCTAAAGAGGACACAGAGTGCGTATTTAACACAGACTGGCTTGACTTTATTTTTTTTTTTTTTTTAAGGGGATGAATGGACGTACCTCCACAGTCCTCAAATTTCATCTGGTCGAGTTGCTTGTCGTCGTCATACTTGGCCAGGAAGTCCCTCAAGGCCTTGGTGTAAGGCAAATAGGTTTCCACGTCTCTTGGGTTAAAGGACATTTCGGATTTGTCAGATCGCGGGGTGTGCGTGAGGCCTGCGGGTACAAAACACACAGTTCGGACTCGAATTAGCCACGTGATTTTTCGCATTGTTGTTGAATTGCACCATCACCGGGTGGTGCGTTTATTTTGAGTTTATGAACGTTAGTCATTACCTCGCATACTTGCAGTTTACTAATCACCAATTCTATTTGCATTTTTTTTGTCTGTGGAACCTATCAACACCTCCTTGTGCTTTTTTGTGCTCTTTTTGACGCCAGTAAACGGCACTGTGGGGGAATCAATAGACAGAGACTTGTCCGTGTATTTCCAGGTCATGCCACTGCTGTACCGGACAAGAGCAGGTTCACCTGGCGGCCATTTTGGCGGTGCCGACCGTCCCGTCAAAAGGTAGGCACTTGGCCCAAAAGGAGCCCGTCATATCGACTTATCCATATCGATTTTACTGAAGTTAGTTCTTATCAAGGTAGTACTGTGCGCGTTTCGCAAACATGCTATTTTTTGGTTGAGTAAAAACAGTCGTACGGTAAACAAGCCCATTTCGATAGAATCCAATTGTAACGTAGATGGAAAAAGAAACGCATTAACCTTGCGGCCGAGGCGACGAGCTTGCTTGCTTGCTTATTATCCCCCCCCCCCCCCCTCACTCCACCAAGCCCCAGCGAGTTACGTTTGTAACTTTTCAAACAGTTTGAAGCATCTTTATACTTATATTTTTGATATCTTGATAATCATTTTGTATTGGGGATTTTTAAGCCATGAAAAAGAGTATGAGGCAATTTTGTACTGTATTTGGTATTTTTAGGCCATGAGAAAAAAAAAATCAAAAGGACATTTTGCTCTAATGGACGACACCTTCCCTCAGTTGATCCAATAAATCGAGGTTCCGCTGTATTTTGTGCTGTTTTGTATTGCTTCTTTTCTTTTATCACTCGCCAGTCCGTATGGCAAAGCTTTCCGTTAGCATTCTGATAACCAAGAGGAGAGAGCGACATCATGCGGTTTGTCGCACTGTGTCATGGTACGCATGGAATTTTAACTGCAAGCATGAATTGGGAGGGACCGGATGTTGCTGACAATCCAATCAACTGATGTAAGACGAAGAAAGCGTCTTTTGTTGTCGTGTTTCTACAGTAACTATACAACAGTGTCCGCTCTGAACGTCCAGCGCAGCTTTGCAGGATAATTGAAAAGCTTCCTTGTCACAGGGTGACATGCTGCGGGATGAAGACAAAACTTTCATTTTAGTTATAAATTCCCAGATTTGCTTTTAGTGTTGATCCGGCGTCATTAGTTTCCATGTTGAAGCCCTGCCTCGAGGGCGCATTTGTTTTGGAAACTATCACTCCATGGAGATGCGCCTCGATGAACTGGACAGATGCAACCCATGTGTGCAACTGCGCTGTCTATTCTAGTTGCTATTGTGATGTTTTGGAGGTGAAACCAAGCTCGTTCTTTACAAATGCACAAGTGCCCACCGGACGACTGATTTAGCATTGAATTACATAATAGCATTAGGGACCATTGTCTTACAACATTACCTTGTAAAGCGAATGCCTTACACGTTATTTTAATTTGCAAACAAAACAAAACAAAATAACAGTAAAATGCACCACAAGTGTGGGTTAATTCACATGTGAAGAAGACTCTCTGGAATTTCCACCAACTAAATTTAGCTGCTCCCTGACACTCAAAGATCAGTCGTGATGCGTCACTGAAAAACATACTTCGGAATATGTAAATGACTCATTTTGTATTAGCCAGGACTTGGGCGGCATCTTAGAGCGCTATAGAAAGAGCTCAAGAGATATGGACACCGGTGAGCTTTACAGCAAACAGCTGAAGATAGTTTTCCGGACATCAGGTGACTAATGCCAACATTCATTTGTTTATGTCGCCATCCTGGCAGGATAGTAGCGAGATTGGCAGGCAAAGGATTTACAATGGAGAGCAGTGACAATATTCGTGTTTGTCAGCCAACATCCCATCCAAGTGAACGGACCTCTCACGTGAGCGACCGAATGACCAAATAATTTCAAATGGGTTACTTTCTGTACTTGCGCCAAAAAACAACAATTTAGTTTGTGTCAGAGCTTTTCTTGTCACAAAGAAATGTTCATGTTCAATGTTCAAAATTTGATGACGACAAGAAAAATGGTCTCTCTTTCCATCATTAAATGAACCCTCAAAAAAAGAAAAACATTGCAAACTGTTCAGTGATATTCAGGCTTTCGGCTTTGATTCAGTCGACCTTGTGTTGCTGTTTCTGGTGTGCGTGCTTTGGCCACTGGGGGCAGTACAGCATAATGCACAGAAAATTGATGCCGAAGCATGAACAATACCGTTAACTATGTTGCAGTATATTACAGTGAAACTCCTCTAACAACGAAATCATGTTTGCAGCAAGACATTTTTCACAACAGGGGACTTTTCACTGTAGCAAATTTTATCTCAGATGTAAACACGAACACACACAAAAAACGTCTATGTGAACTTTTGCAGAGATCCGAGACAACCGGGAGATCCTGACCAAGTTCCACCCGCAGTTCTGGTGGGAGCTTTTTATTCCAATAGTGCATAAGTATGAGCATACACTTATTTGACACTTCATATAGCCAGCGTAGAAAGAAAAAAAAGGGAAAGAAATTGCAAAATTTATGATCAGCATTTCACTGACATCAGTTTTTTGCATAATGTATTTTATTTTGCTTCCTCCTTCTTTCATTTTTATTACTTTTATCCTGTCTTCCAGCATTACAGCTTTTCTTAACTCCTTGGTATGCAAAGGTCCGTTTTGTAGCCATTTTAGCAATGAAACTAACAATAACAAATACTTCTTGTACTAGTGCACATGTGTAAACCAGTGTGGTGGTTGCTGTTGCCGTTTCCGAACGAAGCAGTAGAGGCCGCTGTGGCATGCTGAGGTTGGATCATTAGACTTTTGCGGAAGGCTTGTTTTCCTTGTAGTGAACCTCATTGTGAGGCAAGAGCAGGGAAAAAGATTTCGTATAACGGAACAGGAGGACCTTGCGTTGTAGGGGGAGCAGAAAAGTGGGAATAACTTTCATGCATGACATTTTTTTTCACACCAGGGGGTATTTTCGCCCATGTAGGTTTCGTTGTAGAGGAGTTTCACTGTAGTCATTTTTCACAGAGGGGAAAGGATGTATCAATGTGATTATTGTTAGAGACTCTGATCACGTGGCTGCAGTGTTGTTAAAATTTGTTTACATGTTTACAACCACTGCGCTACCAATGCGAGTGTCGTTAGCCCATGTATGGTGTTTTGTATTATTATGCAAGCTTGTGGACTTTCGTAAAATTTGTGGTTGGGTGAGATGCAATTCCTTTAGTTTGATAGTAATGGCAGTACAGTAATTGCACACAGCACACTCTGGGAGGTCAGAATAGTTCTTCGCAGACTTCACGTCAAGGTACCGCTGCACTCTCCAGCGGCCCTGAGCAAACAGAACACAGACTTACCGGGAGGTGCAACTCGATCCTGCCATGTGGGCTTGTAGTTGCTCAGGGTGAGCAGCATGGCCTGGATGGTGCCGATGAAGATTCCGGCCAAGCAGCCGTAGAAGATGACGTAGAAGACGATGATTTTGACTGTGGGAGGGATGAGGGAGGGCGGGGGTCACAGCGACAAAAACCACAACTTTACAGCGAACACTGAAAAAAATACACTCATCCCCAAAAAATAAACCAACAAATGTCATCTTCACCCTGTTTCAATATTAAATTAACAACAGGCTTTGGTATTTGAATTATTTGCATGCTTCTAATCCACAAGCAGCCCCTCTAGGCAACAAACTCGTCAGGCAAGAATGAATTTAACCCACTTCTGTTCGCCGCAATCGGTTACCTCGCTGAAACAAATGCTCAAGGAAATCTAAAACCATACAACAGCGGTGGCTGTCGTCTATACAGATTCGACAGTATTCAACTGTGAAGTCTGAGAGTGGAAAATAAAACGGTTATGCTGACGCAGGCACGTGGGTCCTTGTCATCCCTCACGTGAGGGACTGCAGGTGAACAAAAAAAGAAAAAAAATGGTATCTGGGAGGTCACGCTGCTGCTAGCTGACTTCGACATGAGGCTGCAGGGAAGGAGCAATGTCAAAAAGGGCAAGGCAGTCAAGACCGCATTAATAAATTACGTATTACTTCTTTGATGACTGTTTCACGATTCCTCGGGTGGGCTTATCTCAAATGAGCTGCAGCATTGAGATACAGTAACCAGAAACGCATACATTCTGCAACGTCCAATGTTTCGTGAGGTTATGTACAGTGATGTAGAGCTGAACTGCATCATGCTGAATACGTTGAGATTGGTCAGAGTGGACTATGCCCCCAACCCACCCCCCAAATAAAAGACAACAATAGTATGAAAAAAATAGGCTATCGTGGCTTTTATCAGATGTATTATGATGCATAATAACTGTGCCAAATTGTGTTTTCCTTCCTGTAATATCCTGACACCCTCCCGCAGCAGTATGTGATGCTTCAGCAATTTTTTAAATATGCGTCCAGAAGGTCAAACGTGAGACATTCGCCTCCTCTTTACATACAGTGTGCTCTGCTGCACAGCACACGACTTGTGACATTGAGAGGCGCTGCAAGGACATGCGCACTGGCGCCTCACGAGAAACTCGAGAAGGTCGAAGCCTTAGTTAATCAGTGGTATTGTCCGTTAAGATTACCCTGACATCTGATCGGAGGAACCCGATACGGATCGATAGTCCTTCCTCCAAGCCACACCACTTTGGAGCAAGGCCATATCACCTTGACTCACCTTGGATTGTGATGCATTTTTAACCCCTACGGGGGCCAGTTCATTCAAAAAAAAAAAAAAAAAACCCCCCCGACGTCCCGCGTTTGGAATTCTGAAGCTCTCTCTCCGTGTCTGTAAAGCACTCTGTTGCTTTCAAAATACATTTACGGATATCTCAACCATCACAGCGGCATTACCTTACGGGTCGTACGTGAACGCAACGCGGGGATATCAAACAGGTGGCAAGAAAGCACGAGGCGGTTCATACTTACACCAACTGCCTCCTGTGCGACCGAGGAGCTCTCCTTTCTCCGAATTCCACAGAAACTTCTTCCATCCGCCATCGTCGGTCTTCGGGGGCATTTTGGTTTATTTTGGGGGGGTTTTCTTTATATATATTTTTTTTAACTTCCCGTTAAGCCGGTTCCTTTCGGTTCCCGGAATCTAGACCAACTGCTAGCCCAAAGCAGAGGCACCCAGCTCGGGCTTGGTAGAAGGCAACCAAATATAAAGAGTCCGGTTGAAGAGGGGCCCGCCCCCCTCAAACGCCCCCACGCTTTACCTCCAGGAGGAGGCGGAGCGGCTGTGGCCAATCGGGAAGCGGGCGGAAAGCCTGCGTAAGATGACGTCACTCTAACGCACAGACAACCTATGGAGTCATGACATTTTTTGTGAGAAAAAAAAACTAAAAGATGTATTTAATCTCTGGTTTGTAAGAGACTTCACTTTTCCATGACGGGTGTGAAATTCAAGGTCTACCACATCAGTTTTTATGGCCTGCTAAAGCAAATAAAATGTTTGCTTCACATCCTTGCTAAATCGATTTGTTCTTTTGATTTTGGCCACTTTCCATCACTTTTTTTTTCGGTCCCAACATTTTACAGATCATAAGCACGTTTTCACTAAACCTTTCTTCATTTATACTGAACAAGTCGCACTTGCATACTTTGGTATTTCGTATCCTTTTTCAAGACAAGTTGAACAAAAATCTCTTTTTGTTCATGCATCGCTGTCTCTTTGTAAATGACTGCGTTCCAAACCAAAGCAACGTTTCCCATTCTCAATGAATGGATGTAGAATTAATTCGTTCCAGCGTTGGAAAAAAACATATTTTATTCTTTTTAAGTTGGTGTGTCGTTGAAAGTAAATACAGCAGAATTCAGAAATAAGTGATAACATACTATATCATGAAGACATGACATATTTTCTTCGCTTGCAAATCACTGAGGAACATCTCATGCCACGTTCAGACCAAACGTGAAATTCACGGTTCAGCAGCTGTAAACGAGTAAATAAACTCACCTGTTCACGACGCGACAGTTCAGCCGGTTTTGAGCATTCCGCACGGTACACAGCGGGCCGAATGCTGCGGTCAGACCAAATGCGAATTGTGCATTTCTCACTTCGTGATTATATTTCAAGTCAACGCAGTTCGTGCAAATAGGCGCGAATCTGTCCCGGGTGTATGTGCTGTCCACTAAGTATTTAATCCAGCATGCACAAACACACACATTTTTTAAATGTAATGTCATGAAGCGACTTTTTGTCGATTTACCCTTCTGAACATGGATTCTTTTTCCTTAAAGACTGTTACGTGTTGCTATGAAAATAAAAAGTACAAATGTTTCGAGTAATTGGTAAATTTCTGCATTATACTCATTAAAAATGTGAGTTTGCAAGCCAACGTTCCCCGTTTTTATATCCCAACTTTTGCTTAAAAAACATTTTAGGAAATTTTATAAATGTAGTTTATTATGTCCCTCATATTTGATGCTCCTTATTTATTCCTTGTTTTGTTTGGGGTCTTTAAATGTATTTAATATTTACATATTTACCTTAGCATTTGTTCAATTTGTTCCGATATTGTCGTAAAACTATACATTTTAATTCAGAAATAAAGTGGAGTAAAAATGTAAACAGCCAAGTGAATTGCGGATAAATGAAATTCGTGCCAAAGGAAGCATTTGAACCCGGTGACCCTACAACGGTGAAAACCTACGAGCAAGACAACATTAAAATTTAACAAGCAATAGCACTAAGCTTTAATTCAACTGGCAACCAAAATATAAACTCGTGTGAATGATTTCATCTCAAGTTTTACAAGTGTGTTACGTTCCCTTTCAATTCAGAAAAGCAAAGCAAAATCAAGAATCACCACAAAGTCACTAAATCAAACCCAGCCGGCGTTCACCGACACGCCCAGCGGGACACCTTCACATTCTTGTCTGGAAACCAGGCACTGCCGTGTGCGATCTGTGTGCTGGTGCGCGCATGTGTGAAATGGCTCAGCAATGTGCTTCGGCTGCTTGTTTAAATGTAAACATGGATGTGTAGGACAGGCCCGGCCTGGCTGGTGGTATCGACCTTTAAATATCACCTCAAGGACAAGAGCGCTTGTCTCGCCTCTGCACACAACCCTGTGCTGTAATCAATTCTTGGTGTTTCTCGTATTAGAATTGGCATTTTCAAACTATCCATCATTTATCCACCTGTGGCATATGCTGCCGTAAAAAAAAAAAAAAAACCCTTGACACAGCCAGCAGCGCTATTAAAATCACTTCCTCGCTCGTGGCTCGCCACGTAACTTTGGAGCGCCGTTGCAAAAATTGCCGCCAGGCAAGATGTCCCCTCGCTCGCCGTGACAAGTTTAATGACAACGCCAAACTTTTAGAGCGGGCGTTTGCGCAAAAGCCAGGGAAAGTCTCCCTCCCCACAGCGCTCAAACGCATATACGATTTACGCTTCGGGTTGTTGAGCATCAAAAACTTTCTTCTCGAAACAACCTGAAGTCTTCAAAGCATCTGCTGAACCAAGCTTTTGCCGATGAAGTGCAGCCTATTGTGAATTTCTGTGGCTTTTCACGAAGGCTTGCTCACGAAGTTCCGTTTTTCAGCAGGTCCGGGTAGCAGTAGTTTGTCAATCACAGATCTCGGGTTTGAGAAGCTTACCACGGAAAGCCTCGATTGTACTTCGCGTTGGATCAGCGTGACAGCCATAAGTCCTCTCTAGCTCAGAAAAAAAAATCTTGCCTGGTGGCAGGTTTATTATTTTTTTTCAATGTCACACCAAGGTCAGGTGGCCAACCGTGGTCAAGAGAATGCGGCGCTTACAAAAAGTGCAAAGCCGAAGCTGACGTCCGGCCGGGTGAGACATGGAAAAAAAATAAAACCAAAGTGTGTACGATGACTTTTGGCACAACGCTGGAAAGTTATCGTCATCGAGGACCAAGGACACAATTAGTAAAGGTGGATGGAAAGCATATCTCCTACACTTTGGAGGGCTCAGACGAGACCACCGGAAACCACCCGACGGGATATCGTTCCAATCACCTTGACTCCGTGTCCCTTTGCCCTTCAAAATAAGGCACGCTGGACGGCTAGATGGCTGCATTGGGACCCACGCGCATGGACACAACGAATACAACTTTGTATACTTTGTACATGTTTGAGGCTTTTTAATCCAAAGAAGGAAAAGAAAATGTCAACATTTCCACTCTTCCTTGGTGTTCTTGAAAGGGAAAACTGGAAAGATCTGAAGTGAGTGGAACCAGCAATGATAAGCAGCCAACTACCAGCTTTTCTCTGCTTGTGTTCATAATAAACATGCATTGTGTGAGGGTTTGTGCGTAAGCGTGTCCTTTGGGTGTTGCGGGTGGGGGGATGGAATCATGCCACACAGGCGCAAGCGAGCAACTTGGTGAGTTTGAGGCCTACATGCCAAATGGTACTCAAAGGCATCATAATTAAACCATGTCAGCCTGTTTTTTGTCATTTCTTTTTCTTTTTATTTACATACATAGAGTAGAGGCAGCAGTGAGTTCTACTGGATGTGACGTAATACAGTTGAACCTCTGACTGAATGTTTTCACAGATGAAATAGAAACGCATAGTTGTTTTGTCCCATGGCTTATGAAGTATTTTTTTTTCTTCATATACACGTATTTTAATTGACATGTTTATACTTGGGCGGGCAGTAGGTGGGGGACACCCTGAACCGATTACCAGCCAATCGCAGGGCACACACAGATGAACAACCATCTACGCTCATACTCACACCGAGGGACAATTTAGAGTGTTCAATCAGCCTGCCATGCATGTACCCGGAGAAAACCCACGCAGGCCCGGGAAGAACATGCAAACTCCACACAGGGAGGCCGGAGCTGGAACTGAACCCGGTACCTCTGCACTGTGAGGTCGATGCGCTAACCACTCGACCACCGGGCCACCCTCAAGTGGATTATGTGATGCTTGTTGATTGATTTTACCAGAGCGCTGCACTCTCATTGCCTTTGGACGAGTTCTTGCCATCTGTGGGAATGTACTCAAAGTGCTCAAGGGGCTTCATTTGCCATCAAGTGAGACTCTTTATTTTATCCGACTTTACCTGACTCCACTCTTGAGATCCGTAACAGAACCTTTTTGTCCATCAAGTCCTTCAGCGGTCCCCTACCAAGCTATCCGAAGATGTCAGCTGTCAGTGTGCACAGATAATAGATTTATTATGTACTTTTTGGCTGGACCATACTGATGGCATACCATAACAAAATGTCCATTGTCTTTTCGCCAGCCAAGGCCACCACATAATGCGAGAGGTCAATTATTGACAAGTTCATTCTGACAAGCTGAAATGCCCCCTCTCAAAGGAACTTAGTTAATGTGTAGAGTTTCAAAGGAATGTCTGGCTGCATGTCACTTCTTCAACCTTGCACTAAAAAAAGCGCCAAACATTGAAAACAAACACGAACGGCAATGGTGTTTCCAGTGATTGACAAATAGCACCATCGAGGGGAAAAAGCGATCACGATGATTTGAGGGCGGAGGCTCAAAAGCCGTAACTTCCTGTTTGCTAACTCGACTCCAAAAATGGGAGCAAGGCGTCATCTTTGTTTGTATGAAAATTAGCCTCCACACCACCCTGTGTGCGGATTACTTTCACAATTGTGGCAAAACAACAAACAATACACACACAAAAAGAAACATTTTGTGATTTATTGACTGGAGACTCGAAATTGACCATCGGGGTGAAAACTACTCAACCAAGGTTAAGAACCACTTTTCTGGAGGCACTGTTCAGATGAAATTAAATTGGCAGCATGTAGAGGCTGAAATCTGATTGGTCAGAAAAAAAAATCCAACATCCACATATTGGAAGGAGTGAAGTCAAGAGATTGTCTGGGCCATCAGTGAATGCAATCCTGGGTCTGACTCTCCACCACTACGTTGTAGTAAAATGAAAGGAATTGTTATGAAAAAACCAACAGAAGATAAAATAAGGCCAAACAACAAATGATTATTTCTATTTTTTTTTTTAGCTTCTGCAAATAGGCGTTGAATCAAAATGTCACTTTTTGGATTTTAAACAATGAATCTAAATTAAAAGTCGCTGCAGTCGTTCCGATGAATGACCCCGGTGTCCTTAGGCGGAATAAAGAGCGGCCGCATTAAACATTCACTGTTCTTCCTTCCGTGTTGGAAGTGCTCGCAAGTGAGCAGAACTCCTTGAATCTCGACTGGCTCACGCTGCTGGGGTTGAAACGGACGCTGTTGCGAAACATTTGGTTACAAATTAATCGACATCTCACTCACATTTAGCTGCCACTTACACCAGTCCAAAGTTTAGCCCTCAATCCTTCCAATAATTCATGTGATGGTTAATATTTGAGAGAGATAGATGAGCCGAGCCACTGAAGTAAGTCTACTCCAGCACTTCTCAACTGGACACATTTTGAGTGTTACGTCGCCCCATAGTAGTGGTTATGAAACTTCGAAACAAAGAGGAAACAACCTTATCAAGGAAACGGTTCAGCATTTTAGGACACTTGGACGGTCGGCAGTATTGTCACAACATCCCCGTTTTGCTCGCGCCACAGACCCTGTCCGGTCAATTCAGAGATTTGTTTCGGAATACATGATACGTGTTTGGGGATAATTGCCGAAAACATATGGCGAAAAAAAGCCAGAGAGCTGTACTGATTTGTGAGGATATGGCGTTGAACTGTTTTCACCATTTCAGGCTTCCTGATTTTCTTTTAGGGCGTGGCTAAAATGGCGCCCAGTGACACACTGAGGTCTCGGGCACGTACCGCCTATCCCCCCATGACTGTACAGTACATAAAAACTTGTGTGCATTTATTCACCATCGATTGCGAGTTATTACAAGGTCCATTTCTAGCAGTAAAGTGACAGCATGTTCACACTGCAGCTCAATTCCAATTTTCTTTTTTTTTTTTTTTCAATTTCGGGTAGACTTGGGAGACGACTGATAATCGTCTGTCAATCTGCAAAGTACCCCAAAATGTAACGTTCTTGGATGGCATAATTTACGACACGGCTTGATGTTGTTTAAATTCCCAAGCAAGGAGGTGACGCCCCGGACGATCCCGCTTTCTGATAGCGGGCGAAGAGGTTCCCCCGGAAGCCTGTTAGCTTGCTCTACCTGGTGGCTAGCCGCCTTATTTCACGCCTTGGAAAGCCCCGCAATGACGCAGTGGGTTATACAATTCCAGCCATCATTTTTTAGTGTGGCGCGTCTGCTGAATGCGTGAAAACACGCAGAGACATTAACCTGATTCTTCATAACTTCAAAGCCTCGTTTTAAACATTGGGAGAGTTTTTCAATCGGTCAAACTTCTCAGGGTTGTTCACAACACTCCTCCGTGTGGTGTGTCAAATTTCCAAGACATTTATTTTCTCTTGACAGATACTTTAAAGTGTACCATTTACAAAGCTGTCTAATATGTCAATGAGAAGGATTTTTTTTTCTGACTTTATTTTAATCTCTTGTTCTATGGTCCAACGTGACCATACAATAACGTCTACGGAAAGGTAGACCAAGGGACAATGGAGGCCCAATGCCCTTGTTGCTCAAGGTCATATGGCTCGCCCCCTGTGACCGCAGCAATATAAGTCACACAACCATTAACAGATTGTTTGACTGGTGCGGGAATATTATGCTGTAAATCAGGCTTGTGTGTCCGACGCGATCAAGAAAATATGATCCGACTCTTCAGTGTGTCGCCTTTACCGAGTCTGAGAGAAAAAAGCTTGGATGGAGGACAAATGGTTCAATTGTGACGACAACATTTGTGTCGTGGCTGTGGATCATGAGCCAACCGCAGTGAGTGAAAACAAAGTGTATGGGTGTGCGTGTTTTTTTTTTTTTCTCACTCGCCTGTCCTTCAAACCATGGTGGCGGCCATCGCACTGAGAGCAGCAGTCAGCCAGTCTTCATTTTTTTTTTTTTTTTTTTTTTGAGCTCTGCACCATTTCCTGTCTTCCCTCGGTGTCCAACCCCGCTTGCCCATGACAACTTCCTGCTTCCATCTGCATGACCTTGTCCTCATTGCCCCACCTGCAATTGTCTTTTGATGAGGACCTGGGCCCTCAATAGCCTCTGCGACACACATCGGTCATGTTCCCACGTGACTCCAGTAATGCAGCTTTCTCTTTGCAATTACTGTACAGTACCCCCCCCCCC
>NW_017805149.1:0-46675 GCF_001891065.2 Hippocampus comes | reverse complement strand
ACACACACACACACACACACACACACAAGCACACCGACTTTTGTCAGCATGCCTTGCGAAATGTGCTATCAGTGGCAAGAAAATAATTGCACATACAGTACGAGACAGAATGTACAGCGAGATAGAGAGAGAAAGAGAAGCCATAGCAGGGAGTTCTTTCTTCAAAAGCTGACCGTGTCCTCCAGATGTCACCAATGATGGAAAAGTACTGTGTCACCCAAAGGAGCTTCTCCTGCAGTTGAGGATTAAGTGATTACCGACTTCTTTCACTTTCTCTCTTCCTCAGAGCTGGACTTGACATGATTTTACAAATGTGGACAATATGTGCCAGTGTTCTTAATCTGTCGTACAATCGGTACAAGGGCACCAGGTCACCCCCCCCCCTTCATATACCACATCTTTTGTGCCATTAATTAGTATTAACATATAGTTAATGGTGACTTGAACAAACTTTCTGTTTCAGAAGTGTGTACAGGTACCAAACTGGTAGTACTAACTGGGACAATGATACAATGCAACACAACACAATGCGTCTTTATTTTCATTGACAGTGTGTTCGATCTGATAGACTTTGTTCTGATACATTGGGGCACACTAATATCATAAAGTTAGCCCCTTGTATGATGGCAATTGCAAGCCCTTGTGTATATTTCCAAAACAAGTTTATTTACACTATGGACTGTATATGCCGAGGAGCATCAGGGAGATGACAGTGGAGATAACGCGTCTGTGACATTGCGAATGAACAGTATATCAAATAGTGTTGGAAGCGTACGTCCAGGCAAAACAGATTACAGTGACCACAAACATTACAATAAATTAACTGGTTCATGTTTTTTTCCACAGAGGGCTGGATTGAAGTATACGCTAACAGATATTTTTTGCTACCCTCTTTCTGAATGAAGTCTGCACATGTACAGTAACAAAATAAAATAGTCCATTGCATGAGAAGGGAGGGGAGCACCCCCAAACCATCATGATAAATAAAGCATTTCCAGGTGCGTGTAAATGTGTGAATTAAGACTAAAACTCAAGGAAAACTTTGTTAATCCTTTTTTTAATGAGATATTTTCTCTTGGACACGAAGGGCCACAGGCAGTTTCCTGTGTTTGTCTGGTGGTAAGTCAGTCAACTGTACCATGTGTGCAAAAGAATGACATTGGGGCAGTTTAAGTCTCATCAAATTTCAGGGTGAAAGAGTGACATTTTGTGTATTTTTATTTCGGTCAGATTTAAACAAAAGAGTATCGTATATAATGATTAAAAATGCTATTGTTCGTCTGAAAGAGTGACATTTTGTGTATTTTTATTTCGGTCAACTGTCAAAACCGGTCAGATTTAACCAAAAGAGTATCCGTATATAAAGATGAAAAATGCTATTGTTTGTCTATGTGGGCCCTGCTATTGGCTGGCAACCGGTTCAGGGTGTACCCCGCCTTCTGCCAAAAAACATCTGGGATAGCCTCCACCACGCCCGCGACCGTTGTGAGGAAATGCGGATTCGAAAATGGATTAGTGTAGATGAAAATAAATAAACACATATATAAATTTTCACAAACTTTGTTCTTACTCCAAACCAATAGGGGGTAGTCACTAGCTACAAAGTGCTAAATGAGCAGCAGGAAAAATGACAAGCGAAGAAGAAATCTGTCATTTGTTGACGTATCAAAAGCCTCATGCACGCAGTCTCGCACATATATTTGTGATACAAGTTTACAACACGTGAAAACGTGTGTGTGAAACGGCCATGGATATCGTTTTGTACTTGATAGCTGCTGCTATCCTCGCCGCGCTGCTGCTGTTTGCTGTGAAGCTGCGGAAAAGGACGCAGCAAGGTAAGTCGAAGCTAGCCGACGAGCTAACTTAGCCTCACTCAGCACGAGATTTGGCTCACGTTTTGTGCCGCTATACCTTCTACGCGCTCAAACAGTCGTCGCCGAGATTGTCTTTTGCAGCTTTAATCGATCGTTTATGTTGTAGTTACGACTCACGCCTGGTTTGGAAGCTACGTCAGCAGCAAAACAATGTCAACAATATGTCGATTCAGTACTGAACTATAATTACAGAGAGGCTTGTGTAATACAATACAATGCAATGTTAAACTTAGATGTACGTTATTAAGTCAACTTAATCAAGTATAGACTGAAATATACCGTAAAAAATGAATATCAACTGAAAGCTATACTCGTTTTCATAGCTTGGAGCTACTTTTATGATATCAAAACACCTTACTTTTCAGATTGCACTGAAGGAGAAATAATTTGTTAAAACTAGAAGCTTGTTGCCTTTTTTTTTGGCTGGGACCAGACACACCTTGTTCACCACAAATCATTTTTGTTGCTAACGGCACCAAACAATTCTCTTTAAGGCCCTATTGGACATCTTTATCCACACAATTTAATGCAACAACATTGCAACAAAGTTAGTGTTTATACTGTTGAGCATTTTTATTTAACCTGTTTTGCTCAATGTATCCGTTTTAGTATGTGATTTAAATCTAATTCACCATTGTATGACAAAAAGGTTTAAGAATCAAGGTTGTTTTTTTTTTTAACTTCAATCTTTATGTCTCCACTCTGCACAGCTGATACAGAGCATGAGCAAGCTGTTGTCCGAGCGGCGGGTGTCCGTCAACGGCCTGTCATGGAAGAGCGAGGAGCAGGCATGCCTCGGAGGAGGAGAAATCTCGCAGGGGCGATGGCCAACAGAAGACAACAGAGAGAGGCATCGGAGCTTGGTAAACAGACATTTGAGCTCACTGGTTTGCAATTCAACATAGTTGTTGATTTTAAAAGTTTGACCTAAAATTACTCCATTTTTTTTCTTTGAGGAATCAGGGAAAATGTATAAAAATGTTAATCAAATAAGAAGGAAAACATTTTTGATTTTTAGAAGAAGAACGAGTGCAGCAGCAGCAGCAGCAACAACAACAGGGGGAAGAAGATGATGATGAAACAGAGGAGCAGAGCTTCCAGCCAACTGCAAAAATTGGAGCCAAAAAGCAAAGGAAGCTAGAAGAGAAACAGGCCAAGAAAGCCCAGCGAGAGGTGGGAGGCTGAGAATCGAGTGCACACCCACTTTTTAACTGTAGAATGTGTTGTGATCTACTTGCTGGAAAATGTACTTATGGCAGGGTGGGTTTTTCTGCTCTTTTTTGTGATGCCACATGTTGCCGCCAAAGCCCCAGCTAAAAGGAAACAAACAATCGGTGCCAGTTGAACTTAAAAGTTTCAGTCGGCTGTTCTAAGTTCTTTCGATACAAGGAAAGGAGCATGTTTAGCCTGGGTCGTTTCAGAGAGCCTTTGCCATGTGTTGTATATCTTTTGCTCTTTTTAGTATCTTTGAAGTAATTCACTGCCAGCTCTTTTCGGAGCAGAGTTCCCCATACGGTCAGCCCTTTTAGAAAATTTTTGATTGACCTTTCGAGTTCCTCTGAATGTGCTCTGTGAAGTGAGGGCGAAATGAAGCTTCATAAAGCATTGAAGCATTCCAAGCCAATTGGCATATGGTCTGGCCACAATAGAAAATAAACACAAGCGTTAATTCTGGGGCTGATCACAAATTAATGAGTCTAAAAAAAAAAAGGTTGATTTTGGCACAGCAGGCTTGTCTGATGTCACATTGTCATTTAAAAGATGAATTGCTCAAGTGAGCAGTCCCCGAATTGATATCTTCTCATCCAAAGCTGTGCGTATTTCAAATCCAAAGTAATGAAGCATCACCATCTCCGAGGGATGTGTAATGTAGGCAGTTGTAAAGAATTTTGGGTTCCTGTGCTCAACAAAATCTCCACAATCACATGACACAATTCAATGAACGTGCTTAAAGTACACGTTTTCCTCTGTTATTGCTCTTATTTAAAAAAGCAACTCTACTTTCAGGCTGAGCTCGAGGAGCGTGAAGAAAGGAAGAGGATGCAGGAGCTCAGAGATGAGGAGAGACGACAGGAGGAGGAGAAAGAACGGCTCCTGGAAAAGCAACAGGTTTCTTTTTTTGTTTGTCCAAACTTCCTTTTTCTCACTCATCTGTGCGCGCGGGCTGACAAATTGGACCTGTTCGTTGCTCTTTCGTCAGGAAGAGGATGAGCGTCGAGCCAAAGAGGAGAAGGAGAAACAGGAGGAGGAAGAGTACTTGCGGCTCAAAGCTTCCTTTGTTGTCGAAGACCAGGGCGAGGAGGAGCAGCTCACCGAAGACCAGGTCGGGTCACTTCTGATATGACCTCAACCTCAACATTTTTGATGGCTGTTCATATAATGAACACGTGTGATTTGGTTTTGCCTTTCAGTCCCGCAACCTTCTCCAAGAATTCATTGATTACATTGAGGTGAGGTCACACACTGCGATTGATTTTCCAGAAAATCAAGGTGACGTGTGTTTGTATCGAACCCTGCCTTCTGTCTCCGCCAGAGCTCCAAAGTTGTTCTACTGGAGGACTTGGCCTCTCATTTTGGAATGAGAACAAAGGATGCCATTGCCAGACTGCAGGACCTGCTCGCCGAAGGCTCCCTCACTGGTTTGTGTCAAGCGTGGCATCGTCTTCGCTCACTTTCACCGACGTTAGCTTCAAAAACTTGCATACCTACAATTTATTTATGTTACGAATAAATGAAATATTTTTGGAGTCACTTATCCACCTCATTAGATCATGTTTTATTTTGGCATTAAAGTGTATTCAGATGGACCGTAGATTAGCTAAAGGTTGCAGGTAGGCCTTTGATTAGTCCCAAATACAGCAGAAAGTAAATGGCTAGGACTGCATCTGTCCAAGTCTGCTGAAAAACAATAAAATACTTTATAATGCCACTTTTTCTTTTATCTTTTGATCTTCCTCAATGATGTAACGAATTTAAAATGAAAATAGGGGTTTTCTCATTAATTTTTAGTTGAGATTAAATATAGATTAATTACAGACCTAATTAATCGCACATTTTTTTTAATCGCCTGACAGCACTAGTTTTACTGCTCCTCCTGATATATACGGCAAAGGATTGGCAAATTACATTCAACCTAGATTGAATTGAATGTGCTGCAAAGACAAGATATGGAATGGGATTTTTTTATGAATGACATTTTGACACCCACTTGTCTTGTTTCCATCTTGCTGAACAAAATGTAGCCTAAGACGTAAGGCATTTCAGTGACCTGATGTCTCAAATGGCCCACAGGCCGAACTTTAGATCCCCCCGTTGGTGAGGGTTTTGTATCCACTTTTAATACCGAATTGATTTGAAGACAATGCCACATAGATTTATTGTACATATTTAACGTACAGACAAATTCATTTCGCTTGTTATCTCTATTGATTCAAGTTTTTTTTTTTTTTCCAGGGGTCATCGACGACAGGGGCAAGTTTATCTCCATCACTCAAGCCGAAATGGATGCGGTGGCTCAGTTCATCAAACAAAGAGGTCGAGTTTCCATCACGGAGTTGGCGCAGGCCAGTAATTCTCTGATCAATTTGAAACCAGAGAACCGCAATGCCGCCTGACGGACAGGATATAAGTCGCTGCTGGATAACCGTCGACAGTGATCTCACATCTTCACGTGGGATTTTATTAACCTGACCACTGTTGTGAGAGATCACCAGGTGTGGTGTTGGAATTTGTCAGGAAATTATTTTTTTATAAATAATATATCTTTGTTCAGCGATCTGTGCAAGTGATAGAGACAGCAATGACATTGCTCTGCTCAAAAAAAAGATGTGGGATCAATTAAACGGGTTTCTTTCTCTAATTCCAAATCCCCTTGAATTCATTCATTCATGACCAGTTTTTCGTATGCTCGGTTTCATGCCGTCTGTGATTTCCGATGCTCTTTTTGTGAGCTCCCACGTGGAGGTGGCTCCTCGATCCTGAAAGCACGAGACCGGAATGTCAGTTTGACGTTCCGCAACACAAACACAAAATACTTCCGATGCTCACTTTTATAAGCACGCCAAGAGGTGCCAGGTTCTTTCTCAGTTGGTCACTCGCTTGTAGGAGCGGGATCCGCTCTGGATAAAGTGCTTCTTGGAGCTTCCCGGGAGTTGTTGACTGACGGGTGAGAGCGAACGCTCTGACTTCGCTTCGGAACTGAGTCAGCTGCTCAACAACAGCCGGGAGGCTTCCCGATTGGTTCATTGACTCTGCATCCTGCATAAAGAAAAAAACGAGCCAGACCGAATCTTTACGGTATTATTCCTCAGGCTTTTTTGGCTCCAGAGACACCGAGCTCCTCTTTCTATGTGGCCACGTTGTTAGTGGAAGCAGTGAATGTCAGACGCACTTATGACAGTGCGTGAAATAATAATTGGTATTTGGTGGTTCCATGTGCATCCTGACCTTGTCATGCAACGAGTCAATACCAAACACGTCCAAGATGTCTCTTATATAGGCCGCCATAGCTCCAAACACTGCTGGACTTCTGCTCGCTCCCGTAGCCTAGTCCAACATAGTCATGCAAATAAGCTGATGGGCTGGCACGTCAGCGCATTTTTACGGCGGAAGCATGAAGCGGCAGATCTTGTTACCGTGGAAACCGGCTGCAGCTGGCAGTTTCCCTGGTACACCAAATCCATGATGGCATTCATGGCTCTCGGGGTGTCGAAGTCGTCGGCCAGAGCCGCCATCACATTTGCCTTCGTCTGAGCCAACCTGGCGATTAGGGAACCGGGAGACGGCAAATGATGTCATGGCATTCGTTAGCACTTTGGAAGCTCCTCTATAGGCTGAAAATAACCATAAGTGCGGGATCAAACCTCTCCCAGAGTAACACGTCCTGCACCGGCAAACACTGCAGCTGACCCTTGACGTAGGCCTGAGCGTCATTGTAGTAGGTGCAGATGCTTGCCAGGGAGCCCCGAGCCTCCGACATGCTGCTGTCACTGTAGTCTATTGCTGCAGACACCACAGGCCAGTCATTTAGCACCAGCTGCGCAAATGAAAAGCATCTATGGTACAGCAAGTACCCCCCCCATCGTGCCAATTATACATTTCCATCGTCTTTATTTTCACTTTTTACAGCAGGGCTCAATATTTGCAAAAGGATGATGGTGCAGAATTTTCAATAAAACTGTCTCTACCTGATCTGTATTTGGTCAAGAGGCAGAACATACGGAACTCATTGGCGGTGTGAGACCGCAGGAAGTCCTGATGAGGCGTGGAAGGGGAAAAAAAAAACAAACGTTAAGTACGAAGCAGCTTTGGCATTTTGACATTGTGACAGCATGTCTCAGCATTCGCGCACAATGTCGGAGGAAACTTCAAATTCTTGTTGAAAGGTGAACTACCTTAATGGTGATGTAGTTCTTCAGGGATTTGGACATTTTCTCTGCACTGCCTTTGAGGTGTAAATGTCCTAAAGGCGTAAATTAGAAAAGGATTTTTGTGATGTTTCCTCTTTAAGCCGGTCATATTTAGCAGCGAGAAAGAATCACTGTCCCTCGACTTTCAGGATCTGTTTGCGTTCGGTACATGACTTACCCGAGTGGAGAAAGTAGTTGGCCCATTGCTCACACCGATGATAGGCTTCACTCTGTGCCACCTCATTCTCATGGTGAGGGAAGGCCAGGTCCACGCCACCGGAGTGGATGTCCAGCTGACTCCCAAAAACGGAGCTGAACCCACCGCAGAGGTGACGTCAACAGATCGCAGAGGCGACCAAATGCGGCGCAGAGAGACGGCCACGATGGGGATGCAAACCTTGCAACGGTGGAACATTCGATGTGCCAACCCGGTCTTCCGGGGCCCCATGGAGATTCCCAGTGGGGTTCTTGAGGTTTTGATCGCTTCCACAGAGCAAAATCCCGCACATCTTTTTTACTGACGCTACCTGGAAAAGCGAACACAAGAGCCCACAATCAAGCATCAAGCAAAACGGCACACCTGGTCTTTTTTTTTCTCCCCACACTCTATTTTATTATTGCGGTCTTAGATCCAAGTGGTGGAGAACTACGCCACATGAAAGGTATGAGTAATATTCGCCTTCTCATGCATCTAAATACGGCCACCAAAATAGTAGATGCAACTCTTCAAACTCTTATGTAATGAAGTGGATGACAAGTGTTAATGCATATGGCATATAATCACAGATTTTGTGGGTCTTATGTCCGATTCGAGGTTTTTTTGTTTTGTTTCTAAATCCCATCCATTTCTTACCAGCTCCTTCTTGAGAATCTCCAGCGATCCCAAACTTGCCGTATCGATCCCCAATGGACTGGATATCAAAATAGACGTCACCTGCAAGTCAAACGAGTTTGTGGATTTTGACAATTTGGTGTGGGACGATCCGATGACATCATGCGGAGCGGCCAAAACGCTCACCTTCTTTTGTGGCGTAAGCATTCCCGTTCTCGATGATCCTTTGAATGAAGGCCACAATTTGCGGGACGTTTTCAGTGACTCTTAAATACACCGCAGGAGGAATCACCTAGATTTTTTTTAAACACACATTCATATAAATAAAAAAAAATCTGATATTTTTATACAGTTTTGATGTTTTGGAATGGATTACAGTATGTCCATTTATTTTCTAAAACCTTTGGGATCGTCCATATACTTGTGGACCTCACCAAGACCGGCGCGCACACACACCTTCAGTGATATCATATCCTTCTTAAACTCTTCTTCATACATTCTGGCTATGATGATGGGTGAGACGTTGTCCTAGGAAGAGGAGACAAAAAACATATTTATAATATCAGACTGACAACAATGCTCACCGATACAGCCGTGGTAGCGACGGGCGTCTCACCTGCCAACCTCTTTGAATTATTTTGTCATCAATGTCGGTGATGACCATGGCGTGGATGACCGTGATACCAAACAACCTGGACAAGATTCTCTGCAGCACATCAAACCTGACGTAAGAACTTGAGGAGAAGAGAGGGTCCAACGTCTATTAGACTGAAAACGGATACAACTCATTGTGCGTCCTCGTTATTACCATGCGTGGCCCAAGTGGGCGTGGTCGTACACGGTAGGCCCACAGCTGTACCTGATGGACAAACACGAGCGAGGGATTGTGGGTCTCAGTCGCACGTTGCTAGAAGTACATGGGGGTCCTCGGTTTACCACGGAACACCTCAAAATTTCAAATCGCAACAAGCCAAAGTTTTCCATTCTGTGCTGGGCAGACAATTTCCGCTGAGAACAGGAGTGATAATATCCAACCATCCATTATCTGAACCGCTTTATCATCACGGGGTCGTGGGCGCGACTCTCATAAACGCTGCAGGAGGAATCCCCTAGATTTTTTAAATAACTGAGTGTACCTTTCTCTGCCGCATGTTCTTGCGCTCATTTGGAAAGGTCAAAACCGCGCATGTCGGGGCCGTCGTAAAGCGAGGACTCGTGTCATTTGAACGTGTGCAGTACCAAGTGGCGATTCCCTCTCGAGCAAGAATCAGAGGCTCTTTCTGTTTGGTGAGGCTGTTGAAAGTCTTTAAACCGGTGTCAAATCCCGTGGGAGTGACCCATTTCTTGTCGCTTCTGCTGCATGATCCACGATTTTTTGCTCTTACGCGGAGTCCTTTGGTTCGGCGTAGAAAGGACTTGACTGTGTTTCTCCACATGTTGTGACCTCAGAAATCGGCAAATCCCAGCTACAGTATGAGCAGCTAATGTAGCACACACGGTGTGACGCTTAAGGTTCTTCCAGCGATACAAGTTATACATAAACAACAAAAGAACAGATAAAAATGAAATAGACACGTTTAGAGAATACCCGAGACTATCGAATCGACAAAACCAGGCTGCTAGAGTCATCATTGAATAGATTCCGCCTTGACCACCACACCGAATGTAGACTTAGCCACCATATTGGATGTGGAAAAGTGGAGCATGAAAATACCTCATTTATTTGCAATGGGAATGTTCTGTACTTAAGTATAAGTCCAGATACTTGTATAATATAAGACTCACGAAGAATAACGGCATAATCTCCGGCAATTAAGTTGAAGTTAAAAAAAGAGTACATACAATAGTACACATCCAAAATAAAAATTAATATTTCCTGTCTGTTTATACAAAACCAGTTTTGATAGCTCGGAGAGTTAAAAAAAACAAACAAACAAAACAACTTCTCTGTATACAAAATTATAAAAATATATAGTGCTGCGACCATGAAGGAAAAAAAAAACTCATGTTACATGTCTGCATCCCTGAAAGACAGTATTGGCTCAACTTTTATGATGTCACCCCATAAATAAATCAATAAATACAAATTGTATATGTATTTTCATATAAAAGTGATACTTTTGGAATGCTGGGAATTTATGTGAGGCTCTTAGAGACTTAATTCGAAAGTGGTGGTTTTTATTTTTATGCAGTCACAATACACAACGTTTTCGCCAACACATCATTCTTGGAGCCAACAACACCAAATGGTTCTGGTGAAAAAGGCCATTTATTGAGAATAACATGCTTTTCCAAATTCGCTGTGTCATATGCATGTTCCCCCATGACGCTGCTGTCTCTGTTTTTTACGCATTATAATTCGCCAGGTCTCAGTCAAGTTCTCAAGTGCGGCTGGCTTTGCTGCTTTCTATTTTACAGTATTATTACTATTTTCTGAATGCAATCTCATCATCATCCATGGATCTTGAAAAAAAGAAACGAGCCAATTTTGACGAAGTAAAAAGGGTGCAAATGTAATTTCAACCGTAGGGAGTAAAAGTACAAAGTCGTTGGGAAAATAAATGCTCAATTAAAGTACAGATACCCGGTAAATCGGCGGTGCAGTTACTTAACAAGTATTTGGCGTTAACTTAGATCGCTTCCTGAGCAGATCTGCCACATCCAAGATGCCGGACGCTCGTCAAAGCTATCATCTCGCGAGACCACGATACCCGGAAGTGTTTCTCTTGGTCATGTGATTCACGAATGTTGCTGCTGCTGCTGCACCCTCAATTTCGAAACAACTATGTCGAGTTAGCTTTTTGTTTGTCTGTATGCTTCCAGGGAGAATCCCTTTATTTGAGCCCGCAAGATGCAGAACGTCATTAATACGGTAAAAGGAACAGCTCTCGGAGTGGCCGAGTTTCTTACGCCAGTGCTCAAGGTAAACTTGATTCAACTTCGCAAGCTACCTCGTTGCTAGTTAAATTACCTGATATGCTTATATGCACCCGTAAAGAGAGCAGTTATTAATGTTAGACGCATTGTAGCCGTTGTTGTTGTTTCAGAAATAATATTATCGATGACATGTTCGGGGTAATGCGGTGCACCAATTATACAATAAACATCAGCATGGGGAGTTAGCACATGTCGAATACTTCTGTCATTAAGTACTGTCGGTGAATGGGACATTCCAGAATAGAAGCACAATTCGGGCAGCGACAATTATATATATATATACAGTATATATATATAAAGAAAAAAAACCCCAAACAAACTGATTTGTCGTTTCTAAAATTCCACAGGAATCAAAATTTAAAGAAACTGGAGTCATCACACCGGAAGAGGTAAGGTTGATCTATACATGCTGACTTTTTGTTTATTAGTCTTTACATGCTCCAGTGTTTCCCCAACCTTTAGTGAGCCAATGCACGTATTTTACATTAGGGAAAGCTCACTGCACTCCAACAAACAATAATGTCACAAACAGAATATACACCAAAATAATGATAATCTCCTTTCAGTTTACTCACAAATTCATTTACTTAGAAATCTGGGCCACGGTTAGTTGAACACCAAGCTGATATAATTGTTTACTTGCAAGAATTGAAGAAAGACACAGAAATCCTGAATAATAAAGCTCAAAAATCAAAATTTGGACCAATTAGTTGAAATGTGATGATTTCACAATGGTTGGGAATCACTAAAATGAAAAGATTCTACATGTATAATAAAAACACACTGTTGCAATGTTCTTTTTGTTTGTCAGTTTGCAGCCGCTGGGGATCACTTAGTTCATCACTGCCCCACTTGGAAATGGTCAGTATCATTTCATCCAACTTTGGGTTGAAACAAATGCTCGAATAATTCGGGTAACTCGATTAAAAAAAAAAAAATGCTCAGGCATTTTTCAGGTCACCGCTTATTTATGTGTACACTGCCAAGAAGAAGTCAACCTAACCACAGCAACGATGAATAGTGTGCTGCTATGCGCAGTTTCATTTTAAGTATAAAATGTTGAATAGTTAAAAATGAAAAACGATTGGACATTCATTATTAGAGGTGTGTGCACTTTTTTTAAAATCCGATTATTCTATGAAATTCCCCAAATATTCAATAGCTGCAGCCCTAATTCAAATCATCTGTTCTTCTTAAATATGTGTAAATAAAGTTAGTGTGTCTGGCTAGCAGGGTGAATCTAATATATGATACTGCGACTGTGTAAAATAAGGAATAAGGCAGTGTTACCTTGTGACTCGGGAATGTGCATTACGTTGTTGCGCCGCTCTTGTTAAATTTCACAGAATGGTGCAATTCTCTGCTGGGGAAACCCACTTTGTCCAAGTGAAACTATTTTGCTGGACACTCTTATTTGTTTCGCCATATATGATGTCTTTTGACTTTGCTCTTGGCACTAAGACACTCGATACATTTGACAAGTTTACCTCAAACAATTGTGCCTGGAGATACAAGTTTGTGTTCCGTGCTGATGCTCATATTGCAAAAGACGAATATCTCAAATCTACTTTGTCCTTTGAAATTAATTTGAAATGTCCATCTTTTCCACTAATGTTGTATTTATTTATTTATTTTTACAAATAAGGTAAATAGGATTGTATAAAATTGTCCTTTCGATTACGGTTCAATATACAGTTATGCTATTCACAAATACAATGTAAAGAATTTACCACAGTTTTTTGACTCCGCTCAATATACATTGTTCGGTCCCTTGTGATGTGTGCACTTTAGCTACCTGGTGGCAGTAAAAATACAGACATATGGTTGGACATGCATGGAGACAGTCACTCCTCACCGAGTCACAATATTCTTAATCGATCTCCGCCAAGGATAAAGAATAGAAACCTGCTGTGAGTGTGGTTATATTATCGGTCTACATGTGTTGCCTCGCCATTTGTGTTCAAACAGCCTTTGCATTGTCTGTTAGCATTAAGCTTAATAGGGCTGCCGCTATTGCATATTTTGGTATTTGGATATCCTACTGAAACTTCTATCAAAAAATCAGGTGTTTGGATACTTAAAAAAAAAAATTTTTTTTTTTTTTGCAGCAGACAAAAAAAGAAATCCACGTAATAAAGAATCTCAAGGCACCACTGTATGAAGTCTACTCGCGGTAGTTGTAATTTACTGAGTACAATGAAATAAATACATGAAGTCATGATTTTTGGTTTCATTTTCACTCAGGGCCACTGGGGAGGAAGCGAAAGTAAAGCCATATTTGCCCCCGGATAAACAATTTCTCCTGACACGCAATGGTAAGAGCAATGTCTTCTCAAAATCTGTGATTTCACTGACCCCTTAAAACACACACACACACACACACACACACACACACACACACACACACACACACACACACACACACACACACACACACACACACACACAAACTTTCCAAACATCCGAAATCTTAGGCCTGCTATCCACTTGAATGGTGCCAAGCAGACTCGAGCCATATATTAGCATCTTTTTAATTAGCCTAGTTTACTGTCTCATGAAATGTAAATTAGAAAGCGAGAACCATATAGAGCAGTGATTGTTGTATGGTATGCAAAGAATAACAGCTGAGATATATTTAACTTTTTAGGGCACTCCATTTGCATTTCATGTTTGAGAACTGTTCTTTCAACTTCTAGTTCCATTTTTTTTTAATTGAACTTGCACACTGTATACAGTTTTAAAACTTTAACGATATTTAGGCGCGGTGTTAACGTTGAGTCTGTCCATCATGCTCCAGTGGCTTACAATAATTTTAAATAGTAGCGGGAGAGCCGTTACTGGAGCATCCATATTATACGACACAGTGGATGTGACTTTTTTTTTCTGGCTTTCGGATTGTGTGAATGTTTTTTTTTTTTTGTGTATGTGTGTGTGTGCGCGTTTTCAGTTCCCTGTTATAAGCGCTGTAAGCAGATGGAGTACTCGGACGAGTTGGAGGCCATCATCGAGGAGGACGATGGAGACGGGGGATGGGTGGACACTTACCATAATGCAGGCATGGCAACATTTCCCAGCAATGTGCTATTTCAGCAAAGAAATGCGATATGCACTGTTGGATGAAAGGAAAACGATATCACATTCACAAATATTGCCTGAAGATCACTTTTTCTTTTTTTTTTTTTGTTATGGGGTGGGTCGTACAGGCTGCAGTGTACAACAGAGCAGGGCTGCCATTTCCTAGCGTGTAATCCATTGTGCACTGATGGAGAAACATTAACACAACAAAGACACATTCTTTGTTGTAAATTAATACTTTTATTTCGGGAGCAAGGAGAGCATAAAAGGCGGAGAAGGTCCAAAATTTGGAGTCACTTTTCACTTCCAAAAGCTGACAGCATCGACAACATGCAAATGTGAATGACTCTTCTGGACCGTATGACATTTGTAACAATGATCTGATTTTTTTTCCAGGTGTGTTAGGCGTCACCGATGCTGTACAGGAAATTTCACTGGACAACAACAAGGTATTTGTTGTCATTTTGTGCTCAGCCATTTGGTACTTATTAAGGTACTAAATAGTCTGACCACACTCAAACATGGCCATTCGAACCATACTTGGTACCTCCCACTGTCGCCCCCTGCTGGCCTGCTTCCACATTCATCTTTGTCTAAATCACCAGTCGGCATCCCGCGGCTCCGGAGCCTCATGCGGCTCTTTCATCCTTATAATGCGGCTCTGATTGGCTTGGGAAAATAAATTACTAAAATTTTTTTTTTTTGTATTTAATTGAAGTGTGTTTTATTTGTGTTAGTTTTTATATTATTTTAGTTCTAAATTTGAAGATTATTGTGATCTTGAAATATTAAAATATTAATTAAATTCTTTGATATTATTTTTTCGTCGCTCAAAATAGACGTCACACTGCGGAAGCTGGTATACCCGCTGAAACGGCGTCTATTTTGAGCGACTTTCAACCCCGGCAAAGCCAATGGAGAAATGTAAGAAAAGAAAAATATCTCAAGAAAATAGAACATTCAATGATGCCTGGGCAGATTCATTTGCATTTACCTCGGGCGAGAGTGGCCTACCAGTATGCCTAATTTGTGGAGAAAAACTGGCTAACAATAAAGGGTCAAATGTTGCAAGACATTTTAACAATACACACAGAGCCTTTGCTGAAAAATATCCAGAGGGAGAAGAGAGGAAAAAAGCTGTTTCGGAACTGATGCAGAAGGCTGACCGGACGAAAAATCAATTCAAGAAGTGGGTGAAGTCTGCAAATTCAACTACATATGCAAGCTTTGTGGCCGCTCAGGAAAATGTGTTCATTACATCGGTAAAATTTAATTTTCTCCGTAGCACTTCATAAGACATAACCACACTATAGTTGTTTATACAAAGTGTAAAGGTAAGAAAAAGCAATATATACAGTGTTATCTTCATTTTAGATAAGATAAATGGATATAAGGATGACGCCTCATGGCATTTTTCTGCTTTCGTTTGCTACATGGACAATTTAAATTCAGCTTTTTAATTTATTTGAAAGAGACATTCATTGTTATTATTTTTCAAGAATTCAAAATGTTCAAAATGTGTTCATTAAATGAATAAAATGTAATTTTCTCTGTAGCACGTGGATTTCATAAGAAACATGCTGCGGTAAAGTAGTAGAAGTTGTTTTTTTTTCATTTTAGATGTGCGGCTCCCAGTGTTTTCTTTTCCGTGGAAACCGGGTTCAAATGGCTCTTTCGGTGTCAAAGGTTGCCGACCGCTGGTCTAAATGATGCTGTGGATCAGGAGTGCCCGTTACGTCAATTCCGATTGGCCGGTAGCTCGCGGACTGGTCCCAAGTCGATCGCGAGGGGTGGAGAGGGGAAAAAAAAACAAAGATTTGCGCGCTAACGGGTCGATGGCGGGAGGTTGGTTGGTTGATTGAATAGTACATCTTCGGTCAAAAAAGTTTGAGCACCCCTGCTGTCGATTGTATTTAGCGTAACATTTCGATTCCATGCCACGTGTGTCTTTGCGCTGAGACCTGTAAGATTTACTGAAGTACAGTCGCCAAGTATTTGCAGTCGGTGACTTCCCACCACTGCGTTGCGGTAACCGCATGACACTCCTCCGATGTGTTGCGCGCGCATGACCAATTGTGCCGCACCTGAATCGCTAGCCATATTTCAGCCGCGTATTAACTCGATTCAAGGACAAGAATATGAATAGCACATCGGCGGCCTGTTGCGATGATGGTGAAGACGACGAAGACGGCGAGGCAGCAGATATGGAAGGTACGAGAAAACCGTGACGATTTCGGTCTCCTGGCGAGCCGCGCGGTCATGACATTTGTTTGCTCCTTTCAGAATATGAGGAAAGTGGCTTACTGGAAACGGATGAGGTAAGCCGGCCCGTTTCCGCGCGTGAGCCCAAGTGCTGCGGCCTTCTCTCATGGGGTTTTGTCTCCAGGCAACCCTGGACACCAGTAAAATGGTCCAAGCCAAAGTGAAAGCGGAGCCCGGGAGTGAAGACGCCATCCTTCAAACGAGAACATATGACCTTTACATCACGTACGACAAATACTACCAGACGCCTCGACTCTGGCTGTTTGGATACGACGAAGTATGTACCTGGCTGTTATCAGCCAACACCTCATTTTAGTGTTGCAGTGTTGCATCATCCTTTACTGTCAGATCCCAGCTCTTCTCCTTTTATTGCTTCATCGCAGTGCGTTTCTCAGCGGTTTCGATTCCCCAAGGCGCCGAACCCATACATTTTTTCGGGTGTGTGCGAATTGGTTTCTTGGTGGTTTGTGTTTGTACCAAAGTCTTTTGGTCGTGAGAGTTGCGATTTCAGCAATGCTAGACTGGCCACATGCAGTCAACCAACTGACACACGCCGCAACTTTTTGAAAACCGGCGTCGTTGGCACCCTCCAACTCCAAATGTTATGAGTTGCCTCCATTATTGAAATGATTTTAAACTGTAAACATAACACCAATTATTATGCTTAAACCATTTAATATCAGTTTGAACTCGTTTTATGTTACCCTTAAATGGCTTCCAGATGTTTTGATTTTGGGGGGTGGAGTGTCACCTATGTTGCCGATTACATAACCTGTGTGTGGTTTGTCAACTCGAACTTTTTAAGACCCAACAAAAACATACGTACGCAGCGCAGACGTTGCGGAACATTCGCTACCAAACCCAACTCAGCTTAGCTCCTCTGAGACACGCAAAGATCAGTCACGCTACTTACTTGATACCAATTGCTACCATTTTTAATTGTTCTTACTTTTATTAGTCAGATTTGGCGCCATCTTGTGGCATCAAAAGGTATCAAAGAAAGAACGCTAAAATACCCCACGAATAACTGATGAGATGAATTTTTGAATCGGTGGGTGTAACCCTATCATGACGTCATTCATTTGCGCTCAGACCTTTCAGACTATACTAACTATAGGAATGTTCTTTTTATTTTTGTTTTAATCTCTTCTAAACTAAAAAAAAAAAAAGCATACTCTTGCTTAATAAAATTGTATTTTTGAAATTTCTTTCAGATCGTATTTCAACATTATCTTGGAAAAATACAACCTTATTCTCAAAATGGTATTGAATTTCTCTCGTGTAGTACAGTATTTGCCTTTGAGGGATCATTACGAGTATAATAAATGCATTTAAAAATAACAACCTCAATTCTAAAAAAAATAAAAATATGAGTACGTAGCTTTTTAATTCCAGTGGCATTTAGAGGTACACACTTTTTAATTGGTCACAATAATGAAATCGTCTCCTGTGGAAGGGTTCCGATACCTAAATAGTTTGAGAACCGCTGCTGTACAGTCCAACCCCGTGTGATCGGCTGCCGGGGCCTGGAGCTTTCTAGTTTGATCAAGTTGCGGTGACTTCCTCCAGGACAGGCAGCCTCTGACCGTGGAACAAATGTACGAGGACATAAGCCAGGACCATGTGAAGAAGACGGTCACCATTGAGAACCATCCAAACCTTCCTCCACCCGCCATGTGCTCTGTCCACCCCTGCAGGTGAACAAAATTTCAAAAGAGGACTGACGCTGCTGTCGTCCTTCCTTATTATTAGTGACTTCATGAAGCAGCTTCAGCGGCTTCGGAATTTTCCACTCGTTCACGTTTTTCGACAGCGCCCTCTGTGCTGTAGTTTATTTCTAACACTCCCAAAAAAACATATTTGGAAGACTCACAAGGGTGAGGGTAGCCGTCATTACTGCCTCATGCCGACAACGTACTGGATCAATGTCAGCCGGCGTCATTTCCGTACATGTTGTTTTAAGCCGCACGTAGTTGAAAGTATTCAAACAAACAAAGCACAATGTCACTCCGTGTTGGGGTGTGTTGGTCTGCGTATATGAAAGATATTCAGGTGTCTTCACTGCCTTTCTTTCCTCAAGGACGTTTCCTCTTTTTTCTTTTTCTAGACATGCTGAGGTGATGAAAAAGATCATCGAGACTGTGGCTGAAGGAGGTGGTGAACTTGGAGTGCATATGTATCCTTTTTTTTTCCCATTGCACAAAAAAAAAAATCAAGCACTCAAATATTGTGGTATGTTTTGTGATGAACAAAGCCTATGTTGTTTTTGTTTTTCTTTTTTTTTTTTTTATCCTTGACTGTGGTTTACAGGTACCTTCTGATTTTTCTCAAGTTTGTCCAGGCTGTCATTCCCACCATAGAATACGACTACACAAGACACTTCACCATGTAGAAATGGCCCGATGATGGAAAATGGCTTATTCTGCCCCGTATGATTTTCATATGATCTGGTTTGGTGATGAGAGGATGTTTGTCTCACTCTAGAACACTTTGCACGGGTGTAACTGACAACGAAATGTCCATCCGAAATGGGAATCGGTTTTTCCGTGATTCGTGATCATATCATACAGTTCTGAAATGTGATGTTTTGTCTTTAAGCAGAAAAATCGAAGCACTTCACACGAGTAAACGTAAATTTCGATCAGTATCATAACAGTGTAAAAATGACTTTCAACAGTTATCCAGCGCTCTGTCCAAAGTAAGGCTCGGCAAACATCTTCAAAGCTTTACGGGAAGCGTTTGTCTTCCCTGACCGTATACAAATTGACATTCCATCATGGTATTTAATGTGATCCATACTCTGCTACTTTCATTTTACGGTAGTTTGCCACCAAACTCTTTGGAGAGTGCCTGGCCCTTGCACTCAAGGCGCCTCCATTTTCCTTATATGTCAAGTTTACATTCGCACGAAGGCTCAGCCAAAAAAAAAGGACTCTAATGTTGCAAGACATCAAAGACAATATGGTGATAAAATTTTTGGTAACCTTTTGTTGAACATTGAAATAGAAATAATGGTCACTGAAATATCTTGCTACTGTTAAAACAATCATATGTTAAAAAAATGACCAGACTCCAAAAAAGGTAAGAATAATACATTGGCGCTAAAACATGGCCCGTTATGCAACAGTTTTAATTTCAAGGTATCATCATGTTTTGCCAAGTTAGTTTTTAAAATAATTGATAATAAAGCAAAGCTGGATTTTTAGTAGTTCATTTTCAGTACATTGCACCTTTGCAAGTTTAAAGTTATTTCAGTGACCTTTTTTTCCCCTTCTTTTATGGAAAGGTGCCAACCATTTTGCCCATGTATGACGCTCCGAAGAAAACGATCAACTTCAGTGTACTATCGCCTGGTTTACTACAGCTTTATTTCCTTCATCCAGTTCTGTATGGTACACGTTCGTTTTCAATGCCACGTTGAAGGAATGTCAAAATAACCAAGCTACACAACTTGCGTACTCTTTTTGTTGGGCTACAATTGGACGTTGACGTCGGTTGATGACCTGTTATGTTCATTTGACACAGCTTGTACTTTCCTTACCATCAATGGAAATTCAAGTAAGATTAGACAGAATTGAACTCAAAGCAAACAGGTTTTATTTAAAATGGTTCACATCACACAATCAACTGAAGGGACTGAAGAGTTCATAAAGATTTGGACTTGGACAAATCTTTGGCTTTCTGTTCAGATGTTGAGCGTATCACTATCAGGCTTCACTTAGAGTCGATCATAAAATATATATCGTAGCAAGAGAGGTGTCCCCAATTAAAAAAAAAACAATACCATTTTGTCTTAATACTCTGAATGTGTTGATGGTCCTTTAACAGTAGACTGAAATGTTTTTTTTTTTGTTTGTTTATATAACTCCTCTCGCCTCGCAGCTTGTGTGGTTAACTTGGCAACAAACTTGTGTTAACTTGGCAACAAACAAAATCTTTGTGGCACATTGTGTAAAATATTAAATAATATATACAGCCCCTGGCTCGCCTGACTTACATTACTTACATAGAATTGAAAAATGCTGTCACGGACGCCTACGCCAGAAGATCGGTGATTGGCTCATTTCGCTGTCAATCGAAAAGAGAGTCAGCCTCAGACAGATCATCCAATCATCCTGCAGAAAAGCTCAGCCACCGGGCCCGCCCATAAACGCCCACTGTCCATCGACTCCCAGAGACGCTGAGCGTCCGATGGGCGGGACAAAACCAGCATTTATCCAATGACTCGTCTCGTTTCAATGCATTGGGACTACTCTCGAGACCCCAGCGTCCGCACTGTAGACGCTCACTGGGTCCACAACTTTTATAGCACAGTGAAGCTGCGGGAATGAATGAGAAGAGAGTCGCGTCGTAACTAGTCAACAAAAAGCTGATTCGGAACAGGTAACGATATATATATATATATATATATATATATGAGAGATCACTTGGGCCTGGGGAAGCTGAGCTTCCCTTGCAGTCTTAGAGCAATCGCCTCTGGTGTTGAATCTTCAAGACAGACAGAAATGGACTAAGAAACTTGTGCTCTTCCAATATGACTCAATCCCACGTCATTGAAATGTGCAAAGATCGTTGAAGTATGTCCTGGATACGACGGAAGAGCGAGGAAAGTGAAACTACTTGTGAGTGATTCAACTTTGGATGACAGTGGAAAACGCATAACCAAATCGATCGAGTTGGAAAGGCCTATTCAGAAGACAGTGACTCTTTTCGAAGCAGAATGCAGGCTTTGACATCACTCGCTGCCATTGAAATGTGATTTTACCTTAAGTGTATTATAATTCATGATTTAAAAAGGGAAATTTAAAGAGTTAATTTCAAGAGACCATTGATTGTGGGAGTGTTGCCGATACAGTACAGTATTTTCACGTTTAGCGGTTTCATTATTGGTGTTCTGATGCCATCTAGTGGCGATTGTTGGCCGGAGCCAATTATCGCGGATAAAGGTCCACCCGACCCGAGTTGCCGTGGCGTGCATATTTACTTGCGCACGTTCAAAGGACACGTTTGTAAGCTCTGCGAAGCAATTCTGTAAGAAGACGAGTGCTGACAACCTACCGTACGAGGTGAGACGACGACGGGCAGGATTCCGGCCAAGGTTTAGCGCCTTATGGGTGTGAGCCTCCGAGGTTTGTGTGTTTTATGTTAAATCAATTGTTTTTTGTCTTTCACTGTATTTGGTACGTAATGCCACTAGTTCGTATGTTTCATGTTCGTGGGACCAGTTCTCACGGGTTGTACGGAATAAACCCTGTATTTTCATCGTGGACTTCGTGTCGTCACTCATGCCGCATCCTGAGGGCGCTACACGGGGTATTCTCGTAATTGCAACCAATGCAGTTGGCAATGTGTTTTGGGAAAATGTGTTCTTAGGAGCAAGTTGTTCCGGTGGCCGTTGTGTCTTTTCTTTCCTTCACAGAGGGGGACCAACAATTTTATCACAATGTGTCGATAGTACACTGATTCCAAGCCCTTTGGGGGCATATCAGGTTGAATTGTTCATCGTGTATGTCGCTCAACTCAAGTGTATTTCTTGGGCCCATGAAAACAACCACCGCTGTACGTGGATGGAGCAAAAATAAACGAAAAATCAAGTCTCGTGCTGAGTCAGAAGCCAAAGATACTTGTACGACATTTCAACTTTTCAAGGTCAAACTAAAGGGTGGAGGGGGAGTTCTAAAATAATTAATCTTAGTGTACATTTTTTATGTCACAAAAACCTGTGACATGGAGTTTTTTTTTTTTTTTATTTCCACTGTAAATGCGAAATGAGATTGCTTCGAACAAATCTTGACACAGCTTAAGAGTCCTGAGGGGTAAGGTGGGAAATTACCGTCTACGGGGCCATGGTCTCCTCTTTGTCCGCAAGCCAAAATGTGAAAATGTTGAACAGTTGCACCGGTTACAACAGAAGATTCTTTCCATTCGGAGAAAGAGGCATTTATTTGCTCGTGACAAAAGGGTGCCGTGTACGTGGTAAAGACGGTCAGTTGCAGAGGTCTGTGCTGCAGCAATGGGCCAACGCGCCGGGTGTTTGGGCGTAGCCTTCGCACACAGTCATGTTTATGCACTGGCGGAAAGATGCCTCTGCAATGAATTCAAGAAAAATGGTTTCAGATGACGATGAAATTATCAAGAATAAAATCGTGACAATATAGTAAAATGAATTAGGAACTGCTTTGAGACGAGAAGCATTAATGCTAATGTTTCTTGTCAGTGGATTCACATTAAAAAAACACGATGAAGACATTTGTATAAATTAATTGCATGTAGTCCTAATTACAGGGTTTGAAGTTTTATGAAACACACACACACACACACACACACACACACACACACACACACACACGCACACATACACACACATTCCTCCTCTAAGCATGTTTAACCTTAGTAAAACACACTTGACATAACAAAAGCCCACTAGCTTGATGCTAACATATACCGTAGAATGTAACAGACAAATATAATGTCAATTAATACTGATGTTCAGGTGATGTTGAACTTTAAAACTGTTTCTACTTAAACACATAGCAGCAACACATTTCTTCTCTTCTTTGGGAAAAACGACTGTTGTTCGATTTTAGTTGGAGACCTTCTCTCCCTCCGCTCGCCCATCTATGGCGTTTCATAGTAGCGTATATGTTAGCATTAAGCTAGCAGACCTTTGTCATTACATGGTGTCGTTGAACCTTTTGGTGTTTCGCCATTCACTGTTTCATTCTCTCACATTTGACGTGTCAGTCTCTGATGATTTTTTTAACTCATATGTTATTTGCTGAAAATTCAGCTGTTCGCTGTTTTTATGATCAGGAATAAAAGTATTACCTTTGAATCATCTTGTGGCCTCCTGGTGCCGAACAACTAAATTCAAGTGAGATGAGGAGCTTTATGAAGATAAAAGTAGTGCTTTGACACCATCTTGTGGCATCTTGGTGGCAAAAAACTTTAACGAAGTGAGTGTATTGCTGGCATTTTCTGACATCTCCAGGCAATGACAAACGTTTGGGGCAGTGTCTCTTACTCGCAGACTTTTGCTCTTCTCATCGAGGCTCAAAATAGCAAACAGCAGGGGAACACTTGTGTCAAGCGCTTTTGCTGCTTTGGCTTCTGCCAGCAGGGGTCACCATAAACAATAGCCAAAGTCAAGCAACGAAGGGATTCATTTTCTTCTTTTGGTATTTTGGTTGGGTGACGGCACATCTCATCCAATTTCTGACGGCGCAAAAATTTCCATGGGCGTCTGCAAAACTGAACTTACTTGGAAGGATAACTGCGCCACAGGCATCGTCGGATCCGGAACAAGTCTGAATGCTCGTCGACTCACAGAGCTCGCCGCCCTTTGAGAAACAGGAGTGACACTTCAGTGCCTTGGCTGGGGAAAAAAAAAAGAATAGTGACAGCATCAGAATGTGCCAGCCAAATTGTAGTGCACATACGTCTGAGTTTTCTGTCCAAAAATTAGGATGAACATTTTGAGCAGTCGCATGACTTGATATTTGCTTCATGGCAACGCATCTCATGACCAGTGTAATACGTTGCAATACCCCATACCTTGAGATAAAGCCAGCAAGAGGAGAAGGGCACACACGGCGGCTTTCATTGTCACACCTGACACTGCAAATGTCAAACAGGGAGGTTTGTGAAAACGGCACATGCTGGTTGGTACACAACCGCCTTGTATCTCATCACACATTTACCAAATGTTCATGACAGCGGTGCTGTGAAGTTTTTAGGACCTGGTGACAATCTATCGAAGTAGCTAAAGTACCAATGCGTTTCAGTAAATGTATAAATAAGTGTGCTTCAGTCGAAGTACTGATTAAACACCTGCACTATAAACCAGACTGGCAAGTTTTTTTGGCCCAATCACATGTCCTATTATTCTTTCTGGCTGGCCCTTATCGTACTTCCTGCTTTTCTGAATCTTGCCGGATTTTTTTTTTGAACATTTTTATTATGTTGTTGTTGTTGTTGTTTTGACAACCATAATCTGGCCATTCTTTTCTATGACTGAATAATGAAGCAGAAATAAAGATACTTTGTTTTACAAGAGTGGCCATTTGGACGATGGAAGAAAGGCATGCACTGGTAAGAAGAGGAAGGAGCCACAGCCGCACCCGCAGGTATGAGCCTGATTGTCCAAAAAAAAAAAAAAAAGATAAGACATGGGTTGATTTTTGAGTTTACACGGTTGTGCAAGTTAAAGCCATGGATTTGTTAGTTTGAAAACCTGAACCAGAGTGCTGAAAAAAGAAATCGGCATAAAGTCAACAGGAGGGTTTATTTCACCAGGAAGTTCACAGAAAATTTCCAAAAGACCAACGATGAATGACAAGAGCCCCTTTTCCTTTCAAAGAAATAAAACCATCTCATCAAATTCCCAAGCCTCACCTTTGCATTTTTTCAATGGGCTCCTTATGTTTAATTGCATTATTATACATTCGACTTGTATAAAATCTGCTTTTTTGTCAGCATTGTGCAAAACCATACCTCTCCGAATTACCGGTATATTTAACTCATTCAGTACCACCATTTTCAGACCCGTTTAAAAAAAAGAAGACTTTCAGTCAAGATACCTCAAGTGAAAATGTTACATTTGTCTTACCTCAGTTGGACACAATGTGGAATGTTGCTTCCAGTTGCTTTCGCTCGAAAGGCTTCTCCGACTTCTTGTTCTTCCTCCCACTTCTTTTCACTGCCAATCACGCCCATTTCAGTTCATACCATGAAACTTGCCGTGAAACTGCAGATGACAAGATCGGTAAAATATGGGCTGGGATTATTTTTATGATTTGAAGATGCAGGCATGTTCACATTATTGTATGTTTTTGTCTCTCTGATGACATTGCTTAAAACAATAATCAGACTTCATGTTCAAGCAGTTTGCGTAGTCGGTACTTGAGTACAGTGATCCCTCGCTATTTCGTGGTTCGTTTATCGCGGCTTCGGTGCATCGCGGATTTTTTCAAACAATCATAAAAAGTAAAACTTTTTTTTATTTTTTTTTTTTTTGAGTCCGCAAAAATCAGTGTCTAAGTGTTGTTTACGATGCGTGCCCAATGGGCCCAAGAAATCACACTTACTTTTGAGCAAATCCTTGATCATAAGCAGACCGGTTGAGAAAGCAGTCATCTTTGAAGTGGAGATACAGTAGCAGAGAACACTCGTCGATGATGGCGTGAAATTCATTCGCTTCGTGCGAATAAAAGATGTCCATTTAAGTGCCCTGCTATCCTTCGCCCACTGGTACAACTTTTCTGTCGATTGCGAACAATACATCGCCCCCACACCGCCGTGGCATCTTACCAACAAGCAATACAACAATGCTGTTCAATGGCGGACTTCCGTCGCAGTTCACCAAGTGACATCATTTCCGAAGATTGCCGAAGAAAAGCATTTTCGTTGTCAAGGGCGATCTGGAATGTTTGCGTTAAAAAAATAACGGAAATATGCTTTTCATTGTTCAGCCATTGATCCTACTCAAAAACATGGTTGACCAACTTTACTTCACACTTGTCCTTTAAGTCTTTTGTGATGCAATCGAGGAAGGTGGGAAGTTGGACTTTTCCAACTTTCGACCTACAAAAGTGCACTAGTACGCCCCATCTGAAGTGGGAGATCCGAGTTGGGGAAAAAAAAGGATCCCGAGTTCAACCGACCAACCTCACGGTGACGTCACTAAACAATGGCGACAACCTGGA
This sequence comes from Hippocampus comes, assembly GCF_001891065.2. NCBI lineage: Eukaryota > Metazoa > Chordata > Actinopteri > Syngnathiformes > Syngnathidae > Hippocampus > Hippocampus comes. The sequence goes on along the minus strand of NW_017805149.1, from coordinate 20,583 downwards.
GACCGGGACGGTGAATTGGCAAAACAATGTTGATTTTAAACATATATTAAGCTTTATTTGTCATTACATTAATTTAATTATTTCAGAAGAACTTCGCGTAACATACGCCGAAATGTACTGACTGTAAGAACACATGCTGCCCCCCCCCCGCATTATTTGGCGAAGTGGATGGAATTTTGAAGACAACATATTCCTGTATTTATATGTACTAAGGAAATTATGAATGTTTGCTAACGCCAGGTTTTGTTGTGATGAGCCAGAACAACAAACAATTTGTTGGAACCAGCCATCCTTGTTGTTGACATTCGCCTCGAACCCTTTGAGGTCCTACAAGGACAATCCGAATGGAATACTGTACATCCGGCTTCCGTCTAGGAAAAGTGCGCTGTTGAAGTGCCCCTCTGAACTGAGAGGTCCGAGCTGCAAAGACGTAAATCAGGACCCGTAGTTCACAGACCAACTTCAATGTGACCACTCGATGATGGCGATCCCTTGGAGACACAGACGGTGACTGGCAAAACAATTTACAAGATGATAACGTTGTATATATCTTTAATTAATTGTTATTACATAAGTTTAGTTTTTTTGACACTACTTCACGCACGTAACACAACGTGATTTGCACGGATTACGTTAGGATATGACGTTGTTTGGTGCAATGAATTGAATGCTTTTAAGATAGGATGTTCCTTTATTTATTGAATTCAGGAAGTTATGAATAAGGTTTGCTGGAGGTCAAAATGTGTTGTGAGGAACCAGAACAACAACGTATCGGAATCAGCCATCTTTGATGTGTTCATTCGCCTCGAACACTTTGAGGGCGGAACTCGGACAATGCGACAGTTTGAGTTCCCACCTTTCTCGAATGCAGCATGTGGGCAGCCTGCAACGACATTTGCCACCTGCGGTATATTTTCCATGTGGCATGATCTCTCGTAGTTTGAACATTTTAATTCATGTGTACAGCACGTGTAAATGGACATTCCAGAGCTGCAGAACAATTTATCAATCAACATTTTTGAAAAACAGACCATGTATTCATGTGATGTTTTCAAGAACAAGAGGTCATATACCATCATATAATTTAATGTTTCCAGCTCAATTAAAAAACCGTATTAAAATCTGAGCAAAAGAAGTTGATTTCAAACTTGATCTGTTTTTAATACAGTATACAGTACTGTAATCTGTTTTCCGTGCATCTTCATACTTTAACCACCATGCGGCGGTAGTGTTCCAATTAACTTCCTGATCGGTAAGTGATGAACGAGTAAGAGTCACCACCGGTGTGTGCGTGAAGCTGAAGTTGATGTAGATGTGGATGTGGAGGTCATATAACTTGCGTCCAACATGTCTGTGTTGTACCCAACCTTGTGCCTCTGCGCGTATGGCTTATTTTCCAACATGAGGCCTTCGGAACCTTTCCTTACCGCTTACTTGATGGGACCAGACAAGAACCTGACCGAGGCGCAGGTGAGGAAGCTACGCGAGTTACTGGCTTCGTACAGTAATATCGGTACGCGGATACCACGCGACGCTCCACTTACCGCTGTCAAAATAAAGCATCTCGATCGCTTGTCGTTTAATTAGATAATTATCGACCAATGTTTTACTCGATATCAGAAACGTAGGAAGTAACCATCTTAAACTGACGCATGATGTAACATTGACAGCATACTGCGCAATTATTCTAGCTTCTGCCATCGGGAAGTGGAAATAAATACAGTGCGCCAGGAAAGTATTCACAACTCATCAATTTTGTTTTTCTTTGTTTAATCATATAGCCACATTCCGAAATGGTTGCATTTATTTTTTTCAACCTCACAAATCAACACCACTCCAACAGATTTATTTGTTGTACACATTTGTCAAATTGTTTTAATGAACAATCGGTGACTTCGTTGGAGGACAAAATATGAATGCTGAGTTAAATATTACGTGCCCCCTTGGCCCAACCCATTCAAAAATGAACACAAATGCACACCCTCATCCTGTAACAACGACAATGTCCCATTCGTAGCGTTGAATAATAAGAGCCTTTGCAGTAGATTAAAAAAAAAAAACTTCCCACAGCCTTCTCAAGTCTCTGGATTTCTACTAAACATTTTCAGGCTCTTTACATTCAACTGTACTAGTCCACTCCCGGTTGTTTCAGTCAGGATTATGGTAAAAAAAAAAACCTGCTGTGTATAAATAATTAGTTCCTTTTTAATGCAGAGCCAACCTTCAATTTTAAGTCCTGGTTTGTTCCCATCCATTCTCCCAAAGTCTAGAGTCTAGACTTTGGGAGAAGACTCTAGACTCTCGCATAGATAAATTGATTGCCACACAACTCTCAAAAAGTTTGGAATATTGGGTTTCCGGGTGAAAGTTCATTAACCTAAAATGCACTGCAGCCTTCACGGTGAGTTTCATTTTACTTTCTCTAATCTTTGGAATGCACACTTTTGTCCAACATTGGGTGATGTGTGTGTAGACCTACTGAGGAAAAATTATTTTTTTTGGAATCAAGACCGTACTATAACAACAATTTAAAAATGAAGTTATTTCATAACTGGATGCACTGCAGGTTAAAAAAGATTTAAATTACCTATTCTAAAGCCATGTCACAGGAGACAAATGACAATGTTGTTGCATTTTTGTCCCTGGACAAGTTAGTAAAAAGTGGGTTTCTACTGCAATCCCTATTGAAAACAAACGCTGAATCCTTTGGAATTCGTGTTTAGTGCCAACTATTTTTTTTCCACTGACCTTGAAAAAGAAAGCTTTTGTTCTGCTGTGCCAGGACAAACAGATCCACACTCAAGGATTTACAGACAAGGCAAAATGATTGTGCTTTTCAAGGATTTTTCATGAAATAATGACTCCAAACGTGAGAATCAAGATCAAAAGCGATTAGAAAATACAGCCTATTGACGACCGAAATGAAGCAGGTTTATTATTTCCAACATTGCCGCTCAATTTGAAAATTACATTCGACTACATTGCAATGTCTAATTGTATTCGATGAATTGTTCAGCCCTAACTGTATGTACTTATTTATTTATTAAAAACAAACTTTTGCTTTGTGCAGGTTGTCAGCGAAATCTACCCAATTTGGACGTATTCCTATCTGGCTTTGCTGTTCCCGGTCTTCCTGGCCACGGACTACCTCTGTTACAAGCCCGTGTTGCTTTTGCAGGCAACGAGCTTTGTGGTCACTTATGTGATGCTGGCCAAAGCGCAGGGCCTCGGCCTCATGCAGCTTCTGGAGTTTTTCTTCGGGCTTGCCACGGCCTCTGAGGTGGCCTACTTCTCGTACATCTACAGCGTGGTCGAGCCGGCGCACTACCGGAAGGTGACGGCTTACTGCCGCAGCGTCGCTCTTTTCGGCTCGGCCGCCGGCTCGCTGACCGGCCAGCTCCTCCTCACTGTGGCCGAAGTCCACTTGGTGCACCTCGTGTGGGCCACGCTGGCATCGGCCGCCGTGGCCTTCATCCCGCCCTGGTTTCTGCCCATGCCCAAGAGGAGCTTGTTTTTCCACAAGAAAAGCGAGGGGGCGACAGAGCGCCGGTCTGACTACAGCGGTGCGCTCATCGAGAAGGTTGACAACAAGGTGCCTTTGGACAAGGAGGTCGTCTCAACTGTGAGTCTGTTACTACGTTCGCGGGTAATAGAGACCGAGCCGTGCAGTTTATAGCAAAAAACATGAAAAATGTTCACCGTTGCCTGCATTCATAACCATAAATCACAACAGACCGTGATCCCCAAACACTCTACTGTAATTTCAAAGTCATCCTACATGGTTTTCAGATGATTCGAGTTTGATAAGAGGCATCAGAAGTGTTGTGTGCGTGCCACGTTTATTCATGATTCACTACTAGAAGATTCACATATTTTTTAGAGGGGTGGGGGGGCGGGTATCTCCTGTTATTCCCTGAAAATCTCACCAGTATTTTTGTTTTTGTGCTCAGGCCAAAGCGATGCCTACGATGAATGAATTGCTTTGGCGCCACCCTGTGGCGTGTTGCTGCAGCTGTCGAGTATTTCCGTAACTCAAGCTAAAAAAAAAAAATCAAAATCTCAAAACCCTGATGTTGTTAAAAAAACGAGTAAACAAATTTTTGAAATCCACACAAAAATCCACCTCTGGTTAAAATTTTCTGTTGACCAAGGTGGCCGGCCTGAGTTTCGCCGATGAAACGCTCGTGTTATCGTTCTTTCCCATGAAAGCGCACGTGCTGTCGAGTAATTCTGAGCAGGAAGTAGAGTACGACGGGCCTCATTTACTAACAGTGATTACGTAATAATAAATAATTCTTGGAGTATGAGATTTATAATCGAGGTTCGGAATAAACAGGCAGCAACATCTGGGTCGGTCCCACTACCTGATCGAGCTGCGTCGACAAATTGTCGAGTTCGCATGACATTTCACTCGGAATTTGCAAAAGATCAGCACAGAGACCGGTTTATCCAGACGATCTCCTTTTATTGCTTAATCCAAAGTGTTTCCGCGCAAAGCAAACTCATCGCGTCATCTTAAAATAATCAACTCTTCCGTGCCACCATAATGTTGGTTGCTTGACGTCAATCATGAAGTCGATGTATCGCTTCACTCCGACCGATAAGGTTTACGTTCAGTACTGTATTCGTATTTCAGTGCACGTTCTGCCTGTGCATCATCCATTTCAAATGCAACTCTGTCAAAAAAACGATGTTTTGACGTTTGAAAGGCATCTTCTATTTTTTTTCACTTCATGGAAAAGAAAATAATGGAGCATAGATATAATAATGGAGTTGCTGTTGTGTTAAGGGATCAAAAAATAACTTCCCCCCCCCCATTATTTCAAATTTTTACATCATCGGCTGATGAATCTGTTATTTTTTTTTCTGAGTCAAATATCGGAATTGACGTCTGCCTAAAAAAAAAATTATATTGGTGTACCCAAGTTTCACATGTGTGGGATGGGTTCAAGTGCTTGCAAGTTAGTATTTAGTATTTTTTTTACATATGGTCTTTCTATATTCTAGATTTTCACCTCATCGGGAGTTTCACTCTACTGCATTTTTGTGCCAAAAAGATACTTCAGCAACAATTTGTCTGTCGTGTCAATTAGGTGTCCCTGTCGTCCGAGGAGACAAATAGAAGCTGTGGTTTATCGGAGGTCCTGAAGATGCTTTTGGCCGACTTCCTGCACTGTTACAGACGAGGTCCCTTGCTCGCGTGGTCACTGTGGTGGGCGCTGGCGACGTGCGGTCACTTTCAGGTGCTCAACTATGCTCAAGCGCTGTGGGAGAAAATCCGCCCCTCCGGCGAATACGACATTTACAACGGCTACGTGGAGACGTTGTCCACACTGCTCGGTAACGTGAGCTTCTTTTGATCCCGTGAACGCAAACGCTGGAAACGGTCCCCTCGAAGCCGACTGCTTTTGGGGGCGTGTCTTTAGGGTCTCTGGCCGCCCTCCTGGTGGGCCACCTGCCTGTGCGCTGGACCGTGTGGGGAGAGCTGACCTTGTGCGCCCTTTCGATGCTCATGGCGGCGTGCGTGTTTGTCATGGTAGCGCTGAGGAGCATCTGGCTGTGTTACGGCTCGTATGTTCTTTTCAGAGCGACCTACATGCTGCTCATCACAGTTGCCACGTAAGTACCAAGAGGGGCACTTCTCACACACAGTCAAGTGGTGTATATTGTTTGCCGGGGAAACAAAATGTTGAGATACTTTTCCCCAATGGTGGTCGTGAACTCAGCTCAACTTAGTCAACAATAAGAAGCAGTTTGGCAAAGATGAGTAATTCTTCAAAAAATGCTTTCAGCTGTTTAATGCCACTCCTAGTTGAACCTTCCTGTCAAACTAAAGAAAATTAGGCATTATTTATTTCAAACAACCGCATAGCTTCAAAGTCACCAAAATTGGATGTTGACATCTCTACTTCTGCTCACATCAACGTCTGAAAATATATCCGAGTGATGGCCCAAGCATTGCATCTTGTAGCATCTCATGGGAATTCTAAATTACGGTAGGTGCACATTTTTTCACTATTGGGCGGCCTGGTGGTCCAGTGGTTAGTGCGTCGAGCTCACAGTGCAGAGGCAACCGGGTTCGATTCCAGCTCCGGCCTACCTGTGTGGAGTTTGCATGTTCTCCCTGGGCCTGCTTTTCTCCGGGTAGCATGGCAGGCTAATTGAACACTCAAAATTGTCCCGAGGTGTGAGTGTGAGCGCGGATGTTTGTTCGTCTCTGTGTGCCCTGTGATTGGCTGGCAACCGGTTCAGGGTGTCCCCCGCCTACTGCCCGAAAACGGCTGGGATAGGCTCCAGAACCGAAGGAGTATTTACCACTTGCACCATGACGCCTTTTCTTTCTTTCCTCTCCCAGATATGAAATAGCCTCCAGTCTTGACATGCAGCGCTATGCGTTGGTGTTTGGCGTCAACACCTTTGTGGCTCTGCTGCTGCAGTCTCTGCTCACTCTGGTGGTGGTCGACGCGGCCGGCCTGGGCTTGGGTGTCTTCTCCCAGGTGAAATGAAACTTTGTGATTCGCACTCACACGGCTTTACGTCCACATGAACGGTGTCGCGAGTTCCAAGGCTATTGTGAAAAGTCCTCGTGCTTGTCGTTTGCAGCGGTGTACAACTGTGCTGCAAAGTACACTGAGGCCCCTGCGTGCTTGCAGTTCGCCATTTGCAAATTCACCTATGGACTGATTTACTTCCTGTTACTCACATAAAATCCAATCCATTTGCTAGTTTGTGTGCCAAAGCAATAAAATCCTGACTTTGGCAGTAACATAGGGGCATATTCTCCCATTCGCACTTAAGTGAGTTCCTTGCACACTTTTCTTCATGATATGCTTACAATGTGGTTGACGTATTTTCTTCCTACATCAGTTCTACGTCTACGGTGGCTACTTTGCCGTCATCTCCGCTGTGTTCTTCTTCGCCGGGCTTTGCAAAGTGGCCACCAGGCGGCGCTCTGACCAAGAGGTCCCGTCCAGTAGTCCGGCAGACACAGACGGCACTTAATACAGTCTTGACGGGAGGAGGGGAGGACCCCAAAGTGTCAGCAAACTAGCATATTGTCTTTTTTTGCTTGTTTACATCCAACAAAGCACTTCTGCCACTCACGGAACAGAATCATTAGTATTAAACTGACTGCACTGACACAGAAAGACATGCTGTATACTTAGGTCTTGTCTGATTTTGTTTGTATCAATCGGGGGCCTTTGACTTGAAAGCAATATTATATTTTACGTGTACTTTCTCTTGTTCCCTTTTAAAAAAAAATACAGTTAATGTATATGTGTGCGCCTGAAATCACAAGGCACAGCAAAAGATGATGAAGAATGTACTGTTGTGTATTTGGTGAGGGTGTTATAAACTCTTGATTTGTTAGTGAATTGTAAACCAAACAAAGAGGTGCGATGAGTGTATGGTTCGGAGTGGTTGAGAGATTGTATGTCTGTCTCCATGTATCACTATTATGAGCTTTCGAACACTGAATTCTGTAGAGGTTAACATTATTTTCTTACTTGGATGACAATTAAATGTCATTTAATTCCACCTCAACACTGCCTTTGTATTTGTTTGTTGTTTCTATTATTAAAATGCATATTTCAAAATGTGTGGAGAGGTTTTGAATGTCTTCTGCGGCCTACGACAGGAAAAAAGTTACTTGATGCTGGAATGACGTATGGTACCAATGCCAAATCATCTTTGTTTAGACTTTGTATTCAAATTTTGACATGGATGAAAAAGAAAAATTCTCCAATATTTTCAAAGTGAATAGTTCATTGCTGAAAACTGTATAACGGGCATCGCTCACTGATGGACAAAAACATCGGATCAAGTCAGGTCAGGCTCCAGATGGCAGTAAGCGTTGCCATGGCGCCATTGAGGAGAGCAACACCGTAATCCAAGAGGAAATCTCTGTTGTGTTTGTCTCTGAAACTGAAACAACAAAATCCCTCATGTCTGGATATTGAGATTTGTTTGAAATAAAAGTATTTTTCAATACCTGCACAGTGCTAGCAGTGTTGGTGGCCGCAGGCCTGGTTTGTAAGAGTTGAGGTAAGTCAGAGTCCATGAGAAGACACAGCAGCTGAGTCCAGCCAACACAGAGAGAACCAGGACACTCCAGAAACCTACACGCAAAAACACAAGGAGTTCGTGTGAACAAGGGAGGTCGTAATCCCATAGTTTTATTTTTCCCCACCAATTCCTGATGGCAAACCTCTTTTTGACTGACATTGACTTCAAAGCTCGTAGCCGGCTAGTGACAAAGTCAAAACATTTCCACTAAATACTCACCCAACATCCTCACTTCTGCCCCATCCTCTTTCTTCACTCTGCCCGCCCGCAACTCTGAAAAATAATACACATTACGTAAGACACAAGTTTTACTCGCTCACATACTCACTCACTCACTCACTCACTCACTCACTCACTCACTCACTCACGCACGCACGTATTTTATCTTTCGTTCTATTTGAACGTACGAGCCAACACAAATAGTCGCGTTTACCTTGCAGTATGGGGTCCAGAAGTGCGCAAAAAGCGCCGATAGCAACTACAACTACAGCAGAAACAACTCCAGACATGGCCACTACGGTCCACGGTTTCACGCCATTACGATGTTTCATGGAGCTTCCTCCTGCCATCGCCGCAGTGGGTGATAAATGATCCATTTTTAAGGACTCATTCGAGATTAGCAAATAAAAAACAACAACAACAACAAAAACAATCGTATTAGTTTCGCGTTTGTACCGACACTTCCGCAAACAAGCGCACTTCTTCTTCTCATTTTGCGGCAGACAAGGCCTGGTTTGGTTAGTTTCCGCCCCCATGCGTTTATTAGTCTTATTACAGTTTTATTTTTAAACGCGTGAGCCAAGTAACGTATTTTCGTATTTTCAGGGTAAAAAAATATACAGAATTTTTTTCCAGTTTTTTAAAAATTTTAAATATACGTATATATCACGATAGTAAACAGAAACTCATTTTTTAATTTTATTATTCACAATAAATGAATCAACAAGTTGGAGGTAGGTCATTGCACAGTTCCGTGGCTCCAAACTTCTTATTCCCTTTTTTATCTGAAACCAAAAAAAGAAAATTTTTGAAATAAAACTTTACCCCCGTCCAATCAGGTTTATATTTACAATGTTTTGCAAAGTCTCCAGTCTCCGACCTTTTTCAAGCTCAGAGTTACTTCTTGGGTTTAATGTGAAGGGCTACAAGTAGGAATGAGATGAATATCAATAAGCGACACTTGATTTCTATTCATGCCTGCCATTGTTCACATTTTCAAATGAGTATTTCACAATGTCCCATCAATAGTGAGTGATTTTTAGAACAAGTCAGTGGGCTACTCATGTAGTTCTTGGGGGCGAGGTTGTCCCCACGTTGCTGACCCCTGCGCTAGTCCCGGATCTGTTAAATAAGTTCTTACACAAGCTACAAGATATTTACAAGCCCCAAGTCGAGAAATAACAAGGGCAGAGTCGCTGGCACCAGTTCTTCTTGCTGGTCTCTCGTGCTGAACTGGAGCCCTTGGGGCAGCCCTGTGAAACAGAAGTCTCAGTTTTCTGGTGTCTGTCTGGTTCGGAGAGGCTCGGTGCGCTGGTCGAGTCTCTGTCCGCGGCCCGAGTGCCACTCTTTTTGGCCTTGTGTGCGTCCCGCATCCTAAGTAAAGCCACTTTCACAGCTTGGAGCTTCTCCTCCATGTCGGACGCAATCATGTGCTCTTCGTCGGGCCGGATGGAAGGAATGCCGGGGACGTGCCGGAGGAACTGCTCCTTCATCATCTGCACCATCTCGAGTTGCTCCCTCAGCTGGCAACCCAGCTCGCGAATGACCCTCTCGGCGGCCGCGGCGTTTTCTCTCTCCTTTCGCTGACTTTGACGAAGCTGCATCCTCAGGTCGTCGATGACCTTCCAGTTGGCACAAAGCTTGTCGGCGTTTTGCCTCTCTTGGTTTTCGGATATCTTTATCTTCGTTTTCAGCGTGTGAATCTCGATCCACAGCTGAATTTTGCTGTTTTTCGTTCGGTTCCCCTGAAGGTATTCCAGGACGGCAAACTGGCTCTTGATTTTACATTTGATGTGCGCTCTTTCCTTCGGGTGGCATGACAGGAGACGAACTTTGTTGGCGTTGAGGTCTTTGGTGACATCGGTCACAAGCTTGTCAATGTAGGACATGACATTATAGTGCTGGCCAGAAGCGTATGCGTCTGCCATGTTGCTTTTTTCCCCTCCATAAAAGAAAAAAAATGTCATTGCCAGCACAAAAATAATGAATGCCTTTGTTGCATCATAAAGTAATTGTTGGCATCATAAAGGAAGCAGTCTGTCACCGTGTTTAAGTCAGCAGACTCCTCGGCCAATGTTTCCCAACCTTTCATGAGCCAAGGCACATATTTTACATTTGAAAGTCATCTTTGTAACTTCCTGTGTGGAGTTTGCATGTTCCCCCCGTGCCTGCGTGGGTTTTCTCCGGGTACTCCGGTTTCCTCCCACATTGCAAAAACATGCATGGCAGGCTGATTGGACACTCGAAATTGTCCCTTAGTAGGGATTGTGAGGTTGTTTTGTCTACATGTGCCCTGCGATTGGCTGGCAAGCGGTTCAGGGTGTCCCCCGCCTACTGCCCGAAGACGGCTGGGATAGGCTCCAGCCCCCTCCTTGTGAGGATTAAACGGATCAGAGAATGGATGGATGGATGGATGGAAGTCATCTTGGCATACCACCAAACAAAAATGTCAATCATGTACCCAATGCCATTTTGTAGAAGAACATTTAATTTTTCTGCCTGTCACTATATGTCACTGGCAAAGATAGGTGAAAAAAAGGAGCCTTGTCTCTAAATGAATGCATTTGTAATGGATTGAGGCCTTTATTGTTGGATATATGTTATTTGCTCCATGGGCAGCACTTTGTATGCAGCAATGGCTGTTTGAAAGTGCTCTACAAGTAGACTCTTGAGATGGAGGGAGGAAGAAGATGTGGCAATATGGAGCTGGTTGGACAAATAGGGAGGGGAAAGGTTCTTTTGTGGCCTTAAAAGTCAGGATGCTTGGGATTTGTCATCGAGGATGACAGCCACGCTCGTCTTCATGAGTATCGAAGATAAAATATCGATTGAATATAATACCTGGGATAATACAGGATTTTGGACTTTTTATGCTATTGAAACAACCTTGTGAAACGAGTAAATAGAAAATGTTAAAGTAGTTTAATAGAATTGAAGATCTGAACCTTACCCTGTACCTGTTATTCCTCCAAAAACAACTGCATATAAAAATAACACCATTAGGGTCAAAAAGGGACTGGTGCATGACTTGGGTTCTCTTTTTGGCACAACTGTTTTCAGCGTTTACCTTAGAAGACCAAAGATCTCATCAACGGCAGTTTTTTTCCCCCCACATTTAGCTACGTGCACACCTAAATCTTGTGATTATTCAGCTACATTTAATTGCTTCTTGCTTGGCAATACTACACTATTTTGTTTTCATAAAATTGGTAATTACTAGTGGCAACTAACAAGGTATATGTATTTTGAGTATTGTCCTATAGGGATATATATATATATATATATACATTACACTAAAAATACAGATACTTAATTACTTCCCACTCAGAGTTACCAATTTTATAAAAAACAAAATAATGTAGTGTTGACAAGGAAGACGCAATTAAATTCAGCGCAATAATCACAAGATTCAGGTGTGCACATAACTAAATGTGGAGGGAAAAAATGTACAGATACCATCACGCTTATCATCTTCAGATGAGAACACGATTTTTCCCGACGTCATCATGAAGGCCTTCATCATCGAGTACTTGCATGATGTCACCTTTTCAAAAAAAAATGGATGAGTCATTGGCAACTGTCAGGATTGGACCGTTGTGGTCCGTGATGTCACACGGCTGCTTTCTTTCAAAGGTGCTTCAAAAACACCTTTTTTTATTTTGGTTTGCTCACAACACACCCCTATTTCAAGATTGGAGGATGAAACACGTCTCTGATAACCGAGATAAAATTGGCAAAATGGCGCAAAAAACCAAATACCACATCAGCAAGACGACTTGCAAACCAAAACAAAATTTTAATTCAAAGATGGGGGAACCGGAAAACTTTGATCGGTACCTTGAACAAAAGAAGGTCCAACGCGACGAAGCCATGGCGGTCAAGCGGGCGGATAATTTGCGGCTGATGGAGGCCATCGCAGCCCAGGAGCAAAGGGTGAAAGGTCTCGAGCTGGTCCTTGAGAGACAGAAACTCATCAATGAAAACTTCCGGGAGATGGCGGACAAGAAATTGGCCGAGGAGGGAGTCCGTTTTGAAAAAATGAACAGGTACAAACTCATCAAAAATGCGGAAATCAACAAAATCAAAGAGCAAATCTGGGAAATGAAAAAGGAAATCCCCGAGATCGAGGACACGCTGAGCAAATACCAGCGCTACAAACGCAGCATTTTCAAACTGGCTGCCTCGGACGAGCAAAACAATCATCTCGTTCTACCGGATCACGAACAGGTGCTGGAACGGATGGAAAACCTGAGGGAACAAAACCAGTTTTTGCTCCCTTACGCCGTGAAGAACAACTACGCGCTCCTCGGGCAGCAGCAAAAATTTGAAAACACCAGGAAGAAGAACGAGCAGAACCTGGAGAACCTGCGCACGGAGATCAGCAGCGTGAGGGCCAAAATTGAGGAGGAGATAAATACGTCGTTAAAAATCTCTCAGATGGTGAAGCTCTACAAGGAGAATCGCAACGCCGAGCTGGAGAAGGAGTTGGACTCGCTGACCGCCAAGGTGACCAAAGTGTATCGCTCTTGTTCATCTTCCAGCCATTTCTTGAACCCGTTAAAGAAAATGAAGCACGTGGAGGAGCAGGTGTTCAAGCTCATGTCCAAAATCGACTCCATCCCGAAGGAGCTCCTGAAGAAAATGCAAACCAACTTCTATCGCAAGAGAGTGCAGGAAGAGGAACAGCGGATTCAGAGGGAAAGGGAGGACAAAAGGTTACGCAGGTCCGAGCTGAGGTCCGAACAGAAAAGCAAGATGAACCAAAAAGACGTCCGTCCCAAACGCGTCATGATCCGCTACAAAATGGCCGTTCGCCCCAAGGCGGCCGGCAAGAAGGCCCAAGCCGCCGAGAAAAAAGCCAAAACCTTCGACGACGAGATCTGGGAAGACGTGCTGCAAGCCGGCGACGGCGCGTGCGTCCTTCTGCCGCGGCTCAACGCCGACAAGGCCAAAACCACCAAGAAGGCCAAGGAGCAAAACGTCCCGGCTCCCGACGCCAAGCCGCCGCGCAAAAAGACCGTCAGGGCCGACCTCGAGCCGGCGCTCTTGCCGCCCATTCCGGCAAAGGAGAAACCTGCGGAGGAACTCGTGCCGCCGCCCTTCCCCATCACGCCGCCCGACTTCACCGACCCCCTCGGGCTCCTCCGTGCCGCCAAACGAGATGCCCCCTCGTTCCGTTCTCAGGGCATCAGCAAATCTCTACTCCTCCAACTGGGACGGCAAAAAACGGGGCCAACATGGACGTAATCGAGACTCCTGCGAAAGGAGCCGAGTCGGAACGGCTCGTGGGGAAGCACTCGGGGCTTTTCTGGCCTGGCCCACGAGCCGTACATTTTTAGCAGTCACCCTTTTCTAGGTCGGATGGGTAAAGTAAGTCGGCGATTAAGTTTTGGTTTTTTTCCGGACAAACGAACCCTCAGGCCTTGTGGAATTCTGCTCGCCGTTCCGTTTGTTGGTGGCCATTTTTGGCCGTACTGATGTGACATCGTCCAAGGGCGCCAAAGTCATTTTTGGTCGCCGGCTACATCATAGTTGCGGTTTCCCTTCACAGGGACGCGATGACAATACAAACGCCTCATCCATCATAATACCCATCCATCTTCCGATCCGCTTGTCCTCATGATGGTCGCGGGTGTGCTGGAGTCTATCCCAGCTGTCTTCGGGCAGTAGGCGGGGTACACCCTGAACCGTTTGCCAGCCAATCGCAGGGCATACAGAGACGAACAACCATCCGCGCTCATACTCACACCTTGGGACAATTTGGAGACTTCCATTAACCTACCATGTTTTTGGAACGTGGGAGGAAACCGGAGTACCCGGAGAAAACCCACGCAGGCACAGGGAGAGCATGCAAACTCCACACAGGAAGGCCGAAGATGACTTTCAAATGTGAAATATGTGCATTGGCTCATGAAAGGTTGGGAAACATTGGCCGAGGAGTCTGCTGACTTAAACACGGTGACAGACTACCCGCAGAAAACCCACGCGGATAACACGCAAACTCCACACAGGGAGGCGGGAGCTGGAATTGAACCCGGTAGCTCTGCACTGCGAGGTCGACGCGCTAACCACTGGCCCACCGGGCCGCCCTCCATCATAATAGCGCATAAACAATTTTCACCTGCAGTTCAGGGTTATCCGATAAACAACAAATTCAAATTGAAATCAGAAGTCATGGGAAATAGCGGCAAGCCGATATTTGAGAAAACACTGAAACTCGAGATTCAAGGTGACTCATCTGACATCGCAAGAAGTGTCGAGTTGGCAGAGAGAATTGGTGAATTTTCTTTTGAAGCGTGTTTCAAAACACTCTCAGCTGAAGGCTACCGTCAAACTGACAGACTGTTTACAACTAGCGCAACCACATCCGCTACCAAGCTACCCGAGTGCCCCAAAGAATGGGGAACTCCATAGGCACGCCGGCTAACGACTAGCATCTATGTGGTGTTCATGCTCCATTTGTAATGGATATAGGAACACAAACGGTGTTGCAACACATGCAGACAGATCATATAACAGTACCCACAAGCATGGATTATATAAACTGCCGTACGGAGAAGCCACGAGGGCGGGCGGAGACTCCAGTGCGAAGGCCTTTTCACTATCTTGTGGGGAAAATATGGTCGTCGTAATAACGTTGACGTTGTAAAGGTGTTTGCTGTTGGCAAAATGTGAACATTATAGAGGTGGAAATAAAAACGGGGTACGTTGAAACGAGGTTCGACTGTCATAGTTTTTTTTTATTTGCATTTGCAACGTATCTTTTCTGATGCAAGTTGCATGCAAGAGATTCTCTGGGATTCACTTCACCGCAATATATCCGAAATTGTTCTCCACTTCTGCGTGCACTTGAATGCACCATTGTTGACACTAATAAAAAAACAAACAAACAAAAAAACAAACAAAAACAAAACTTAAATACCAACAAAAATAGCAAAACGTCTCATGACTTCAGGTTTCTTTATTATTCTGCCACAATATGACATCATCATACACATCCAGAACTAAATATCAAAAAAAAAAAAAAAAAGATGAAAACCAAAATGGAGCAAAATCATCTCAAACACACGAGCCTGGAAAACCAAAATCATTCCTCCCGGAGAGAAAAGAAACCACTGTCACCAGGAGAACGAATTACAGTACAAAGATCACAAGATCACACGCAACATGCGATTGGTCAGCAAGTGTGAAACGTCAATGGCACTTGTTTTGAGGCTCGAACATCCACTCACAGGAACCCTGTTGGTGAAAACCATTACGTCGGCCCCCCCCCGGCATAATTTTTGATTTCAAAATGCATTAAGACACACGCAAACCATATATATGAATGTATATAGCGTACGGCTAACACAGTAGCACTCTCTTATTAGATAACAGCATGGCAACAATTATACTTACGCCATGGGTAAAATGAAACAGATGAAACTCAAGCGCGTCTCAGAATCATACGGTCCATGTTAGTGTCGAACAAGATATTAGAATATTCATTTTAAGGTGATCATTAAGTTTCAAGAGGAGGGGGTGTGTTTAAAAGGAAATTCTGCAACTTCATCTATTTGGACTTTTTTATTTTTATTTATTTATTTTTACCCCAGGCTTTTTTTTTGATCCCTGAGGAGCAAAGACAGCGTCATAAATGGACTCACTTGATTCATGGCACACACTCAGCAAAAGAAAAGTCCAGCGCAGTCACTAACGGAACCCACGCACGTCAACCACAGGACCCGATTAAATCACACGGTTCGGAGAGAGGGAGAGCAAGCACGTGCATGACGGCCGAAAGCACAACAGACGTTTGGGGGGTTAATACAACAGCGAATCTTCTTTAGCTTTTTTTTTTTTTTAATACAGCAAGATTGTCCACAACATTTGGTACCATTACTTCAAATGAACCTGAGGGATATCACACAAACCGCTGACTTCTTCAAGGGGCTTTTTTTTTTCTTTTCTCATGACAGAAACAGCGGCGATCAACGACAGCAACACGTTGAATAGTAAACACATTTTCTGATTTCAATTCCACTTGACAATAATTGTACGCATGCGGTTGGTAGCTGGAATGCCTTTTTTTGTTTTTTGTTTTCCAAGGAAATCTATTTTGTTGCGAAGGTGTTAAAAGTTTGCATTTGCACGGTTGTTCTCTCGCGAAGGTCTCAGGATACACGTTTCAACTTGATGTTGCGCACTCGCCACGCTGCTGCGGGGCCCAATTAGAATCCCAGGTGACAAAAGACACAATTAAAAGTCATCCTGGGGATGTTTTTTTTTTTAAACGTGCATTTTAGAACAAGGCTGCGTCGGTCCAAGTGCTATTCGATGGCTCACTCAGCCTCTAGAGGCAACATCAGACAACAGGCGACCACCTTTAGGCGAAGACCAAATGCTGCTGGTCCAACAGGCATTGGGTGAAGTTGTTAATTGGTCCGATGGCGCTGAGTGACATGGCGTTGTCCCGCCCCCAGAGCAGGTTGGGCCCAAACACAACAGCCAGGTTGCTGTTAGTCATCTTATTCACGTCACTGTTGGCCGTTACCTGTTCCGGCGCACAAGCAGCAGCAGCACGGCGTTTAGCAACTACTGGATCATGACGGAAGATTATTATTTTTATTGAAACTCCGAGGTAAGACACACAACAAATACCTAATTTTATTCACCTCTGTAAATCTCACAGACAGGTAAGCTATGTTAACTTCACAGTTTAGCCCACCGATAGCTAGTCAGGAACAAAAAATTTGTTCCCACGGCAGGAGAATGAGGCCAAGTTTGGCACCGACTCTCAATCGCCGGGACGCTCCGAATTACCGATATGTCTCGAAAAGATTCGGATTTTCAGTAGGATATCCGAATAGCAAGAATATTTAATCACTGCAGAACCTATATTACACCGTTGTGTAGTTGAAATTCAAACAAAGTTGAAGGTCAAACAAAGGTGACATTGCAGAGAACGCCGATTATCGGTTCGACCGTACCTGTGCCAGAAACGTGATTAGGTATCTGAGCGCGGCGTAGTTCTCCTCCGGCAGCGACTCCACCAACGTCTTCATGACAGTCACCTGACTGTCGCTGGGCACAGCTTGACATAAACAAAGGCCGCAGTGAGCGAGGACTCACACGGGGCACAGCGGGCGACATTTTGAATGACGCGTGGCAAAACCCACAGGCAAAATTGACAATGTCGTTGTAGAGCTGGTAGGTCAGCAGCGGCTCGGGCAGCTCCCTCAGGAACTTCTTCAAGATCACGGCCGCCAAATGGACGTCTTCCATCTCTCGGAAGTTCACCGCTTCGCCTGCAGCAACGGCAAACACACGAGGGAAGCTGGAAGGACTCGTATTGTGTTTTGTTTTCATGGCACCCCTCCTGTGGGCGTTCTCGATGCGTGCCGTTGAGTACCGTATTTTCCACGCTAAAATTCGCACTGGATTAGGAGGCGCACCTTCAATGAATGGCCTATTTTGTCATTTTTTTTCAAATATTGGACGCACCGCATTATAAGACGCAATCTACAATGCATCCACTAGATGGAGCTACGCTCAAGGAAACGCCAACTGAACGATCAGATGTCAGTAAAACCTATTGAATAAAGCAGCGACACCGTTCACTTAATCAACAGCAAGTTATAACATTGACCCGTTAACGTTGAACTCTCTTGCCGCTGCTCGATTTCCGTGTTCAACTCCGTAACCCGATCGCCTTAAATTTGAACTCTGCGTTGTAAGCATGTCTGGAGCAAGGAGCCATTTTGGGGTCGACACATTACCGTAATAACCATACACAAGGCGCATCCGATTTTAAGGCGGGTTGAAAATGGAAGCTGAAGGGCAGCTCCCGTAGCTTTAAGATCTCATCCGGGATGCCGCAATATCCGTTTTTTGAAAGGCATTTGCAAAATGGAATTTGGGTGTGAAACTAACACCCGTTTGCACGGACAGTGTGGGCTAGCTTAGTCATCGTGTCACGGTTTTAAAATGCAATGTCTCATAAACGTCACGCCACTTAGCAGGTCTTGAGGCAACCGCATGGGAAACACATCATTTATGAGTGTTTCGAGTTGTAAACTAAAATAAACTGGATGCAAAAATTGGAACGCTTGCGACCTGAGTTATATCGGAGTTGAATCTCCTTCACCAAAGTCACATTGGCGGAACGTCGGAAGATTCCCTCGATCTCCAGACCTGACCAAAAAAAAAAACAAAAACAAAATTTAGACCAAAACAAAACCGTTTCAAGCTGCCATTTCGTATCGGGCCGCCGTGAAGTCACCTTGCTCTGACAGGAAGCTTATAGTGTTTCTCATGACCACAGGAACAGGATCTCCATCTGGACTTCTCTTCCTCAACCTGCCAGACAGAAACACACGCACGCGCACACACACACAGACACAGACACAGACACAGACACACACACACACTCCGATTAACTGTAATGTCTTTGACACTGGCAAGTGTCAAAAGAGGTTACTTGCAATTCAAGGGGCACCCCAAAGACCTGGTTGGGCAGAGGAGGACTGCGAGGAGGGGACACGGGAGGCAGGGAGGTCGGCTTCAGGGAGGCTCTCAGCTTGTTGTCGTATCTGCGCACGTGCGCGCACACAAAGACGCGATTGGCGGGTTGTTGGGTAAACAAGCAACTCCCATCAGGGATGCGATTTATTCCAGGCCACAAATGAATGACAAATTCTTACTCTTTGACACGGGCTGGAATGACGAGCTGCTCGCACTTGACCACGTCCTCCAGCTCACTCAGATAGCTCACGTAGTTGAGTTTCCTTCCAAATTTGAAACTAGCCCCCGACGCCACCCAAAAAAAAAAAGACAAATAATAATAATTCCACACAAGGCATATCTTTTTGGTGTGTGGCACAACAACGTACCTGATGATGGGTTTGAAGAGGATCAGCAGGGTCTTGATGAACATAGTGGGATGGACAATATACAAGGCTTTGATATTCTTCTTATACCTGGCATACAAAAACAACAACTCCCACTGAGTACAAGTCGCCGGACAAAATCGGGATACCGTCGGCGCCGCATGCAAACTCACTTCCTGTCAAATTCCCTGTAAGCGTCCCGCAGCCAGCTGAGCGACGGCTTGTTCTCGCTGGTCAGCCCGTGGTGGAAGTAGATCAGGGTGTAGTCGCTTTCGACGTACTGGTCCAATGTTCCTTTCAGGTACCTAAATGGACAAAAGCAGATCAGGATCTAAAGCACGGCATTTCAAAAATTCAAAATACTTCTTTTAATACTCAAAAACTGCTTTTGCAGTGCGAGCAGAAAAAACTCCGAGCTGGGACTGACTCACATCAACAGCTTGTGATGGTCCAGTTGGTGCTGGGGCGGCATCCTGCAGGCGTTAAAGACGATCACTTTTCTGCCAAAGTTGTCGTCGCCTACAAGGCGACGAGAGGAGGGAAAAAAGAAATACACAACAGTGGGCAACGCCGAGAGGATGAAAGGTTGGCCGGCAGCCGATTCAAGCGAGCAGATGGGCCTCAACTGACCGGCGACTTCGATGATTTGATGCCGGGCGATGTCATAGAAGGGATGGTCCCAGGGCAGGTGCGGGGAACTGGCATCAAAGTGCTGAGAGACGTCGGTCTCTGATATCAACACACAAACACAAACAATTAGCATCGCTTCAGCACACTTTCAAAATGTCAAAAAAAAAATGTTGCCCATGTGTTTTGAGTGAATGCTGGTTAAATCTTAAGACTGCATATCCATCCATCCATTTTTTGATCCGCTTATCCTCACAAGGGTGGCGCGACTGTCTATCCCTTCACCTTTTTTTCCAACCGATTATCCGCAATAAGATTGTGGTTGTGTTCCGGGTGTGCAATTCCCTCCAGCTCCCTTCCCATTGACTGCCAGGCATCTTGTTTGTCCAGTTTTGAATGGAACTAATTGTCGTGAAAAGCACGATGTATGAAGACGGCTGTCATCAGCACTCGTAACCTTCACTCCATATCGATTTACTCGACAACAGATTCATTTGCAAATCAAACGTCCATTAGCGACACAAAAAGCGAACGTGTGAAACGCGAGGGCGTCGCCGGTGATTGTGATTTCATCGGAATATTGTAGAAGTGATCATTTGAAAATGTAAACACTGGCAGATGTATTGAAATAAAGTATTCCATCGGTTTCCTACATTGCTCAATAATTGTTGATCATTATAGTGAGGAATCAGTGACTTCACATAGATCATTTTCATGAACTATTAATAACACATAAGGGTGAAAATCATTCATCAGAGGCTGTGTCAGACCCTTCTGCATGCTGCCGTGCAAAAAAAAAAAA
>NW_017805148.1:674326-674431 GCF_001891065.2 Hippocampus comes | reverse complement strand
ATAGTATAGTAAGTCGTTTTTAGCCAAAAAAAACGGCATAGACCATGTATGGCAAGGCGTTTTTAGCCGAAAAAAACGACCCTGTATAGTCAGGGGTTTTTAGCC
>NW_017805148.1:667432-674171 GCF_001891065.2 Hippocampus comes | reverse complement strand
CGTTTTTAGCCGAAAAAAACGACATAGTATTGTAAGGCGATTTTAGCACGAAAAAAACGACCATGTTTAGTAAGGCATTTTAGCTGAAAAAAACGATACAGTATAGTAAGGCGTTTTTAGCACGAAAAAAACGACATAGTATAGTATGCCATTTTTTAGCCGAAAAAAACGACATAGTATAGTAAGGCGTTTTTAGCCGAAAAAAATGGCATAGTATAGTAAGACGTTTTTAGCACGAAAAAAAACTACCATGTATAGTAAAGCATTTTTAGCCGAAAAAAACGACACAGCAAAGTAAGGCGTTTTTAGCCGAAAAAAACGACCATGTATAGTCAGGCGTTTTTACAGCCCACAACACGACCATGTATCGTAAGGTGTTTTTTTATTTTTTCAAACCTGACCAAAACATCGTTTCATTCAAGATAAAGACGTTTACTTTTTTTTCCCCCTTCCAATACTGTACCCACACCTGTCGAGGTTGAGTTTGTGGGCCAGCATCCTCCAGTCGTTGCCGCGGGTCTGCGGCGCATCCAGGCTGCCGCACAGCTTCTGGCGGATGGAGACGGGGATGCGGAAGGCGTTGGGTCCCACCAGCGTGGTGATGTTGCTGGCCGGGTCCAGCAGTGACGTGTCGATGCTTTGCGAATCCTGCGAGGCACAACACGGAATGCAACAGTGTCAATAAAGTGTCTTTGAGCTGTTGGAGTGTCTTGTCACACACTTGGGAGTATTTAAAAAAAAACATACACACACACATTGACAGTTGACAATGTAATGTTAATGGTTAATGGTTGACCCAACATGTCATTTTTGCGGTCTCCCGAAAAGTGATGATTCTGAACACCTGATGGTTCCCCCCCGACGCCGGCAATGTGTATTATTTTTCGATATTAATTTCCACATTTTTTTTTCCGCATTGAAGTACGCTGCCCACCTCTGATAATGTCGTGTCCAGCTGAAAGATCTGACCTTCCCCCTCTACTTGGCGCACGCAAATCTTGCAGGTGAGGTCCACGGTGGCGGTGGAGAAGCGCTCCAGAGTGAAGCAGCAGTGGAGGTTCCTCTGGGAGCCATCCCAGACTTGCTGGAAACAGAGCTCCTGCAAAAACAAACAAACAAACAAACCTTACCTTTCCGAGAATCCTGGAAATGATAATTAAAACTTGACGCCACGAAGTAGGCAAAAGGGCTTGGCAAATTAGCATCCCCCACATTTTTGGTTCCAAGCTTTCAATTGGGGATCATTTGGACAAATGTCCTTGTGCAGTAAACTCCGAGCCCTGGAATTTGCACAAAATGGCCGCTTCAAACCAAAATGGCCGACTTGCTGTTTAATTTGAGACTTTTTCATATGTTCTGTTATGACTCACACGTCCACCCAATTTCCTGATCATTGGAATAACTCTTTACAAATTTCCAGAGGGCGCTATTGAGTTAGTTGTGGGTTGGCGTGCTTGAAACCACCAAACTAAGAACATCCACTTGTCAAAATGAGTTTTCATACCTTATTCACTCCCTCAATTCATGGGGGGGAAAAATATACAAAACGTAATCAAGCCCTTTGATCAAAATAAATCAACATTTTTTTTTTTTTTTTTTTTTTGCACCTGATATTTGGCCAGCAGCTTGCTCTTCCACAGTGTGTGAGGGACGTCGTGGATTGAAAGTCTCAGGTTGTGTGTGCTGTCGCTGAAGTTGAGCGTCTTTGGTTCGTCTAGCAACTTCCCGCCCATTTGTTTCTCCATTTGGAGGACTTCCTGAAATTCCGCAAAAACACACACAAACTCAGCAACACAGAGTGAAAAAACAAAAACGTGCAACGCTCACACAACCTTGAGCGCGTCCTGCGTGTCGTCCAGGCAGTAGACACGAATGTGGTACTCGGCGGCGGCGCACGTGAGCGGCCCGAAGATGGCCAGCTTGAGGCGCTTGTTGGTGGCCGCGCTGAGCGATTGGCCCACCAGGCAGTACGTGCCAAGAGTCTCGGTAAGGATGTGGCACGCCTCGTCGTCCATCTGGATGTAGCACGGCGTGGTGAAGTTCTCCTCGCCCACCACCACCACGTCCTGACAAGGAGATGACAAGTCGGCGTATCGTGAAGGGGAGAAAGTTGCATATTGGAACGGTGTGATTTAAAAAAGTCAAATCTTGGCCCAGTTGTTTTTTTTTTCGCTGAGCGAGATAGCAGCACGATGTTCAGGATTGACGTCTCTAAAAGCCAGAAGATAGTTAAACCTGACTAAGACCGTCTCTTGGTAAAGGAAGTGCCCATTTCCATTTCTTTTTCTTGATCTTTCCACACTCTCCGTATAATCCGTGCGAACAGCAGCGCGGCATTAAATCAGACTATTACCGGAGACGGAACAGAAATTGAAGGATTGGGTTTGTGAGTCGGGGCCGTTTAAGCGGCGCATTAGCGGCGATCATTCGGCTGTTAAACTGCTCTGGGACGCGAACCGCGATCGTTCATTCGAGCTGGCGGAACAGTAAAATAAAAGCACTAAAGTTCAAATCTTCCTTTGTTGTATGACTAAATCATCAGCACAGAGTGTGTGTGTGTGTGTGTGTGTGTGTGTGTGTGTGTGTGTGTGTGTGTGTGTGCGCGCGCGCAAATAATTTAGGATTATTTACCATATTACTTAGCAATATGAAAGCTGTGATGCTATTTTCTTCACAGTATACATTCACCAGCGGCAAAAAAAATACTACCAATAAAAACACACAATCAAAGAAAATGATCATAAAAAGCAAATTTAAAGGAAACAAATCGGTAAAAACGATATCGGAAAAATTTCTTCATCAATTGATATGAAATCTCAGCGTATGATACAGATTTGCAAATTGGGTCTTCTGCGGAGTCCGTTTGACAGCCGCATTTTTTTTTTTTTGACAGTCACTATTAATTGGAGCAATATTTCACGGTGCCTCAACGGGAAGAAAAAGAGCTCATAAAGTCAGGACGTTGCCGCCGCATTGGGCTCGCATCCGCATTTCCGACAGGTCCGAGATTTGATCAATGCTTATGACTTCCTTCAAGAATCCTGGCTCGCTCCAGGTAATTCATCTGTGTCAGAGGCGGGCTGACACCTCCCCCCCGTAAACTCGCACAGCAGCGGCTGCGCCGGCAAATGCGCCGAGACTTGAGCATCGTACGAGACACGGTTCAATGGCGAGCTGACAGAAGCAATATAGTCAATGGGAAAAGCCGCGCATTCGGTATACGTGGTTGTATCGGCAGTGCTAAAACGTCCGCAGCGAGCCCTTGTTTATCACCCCCATCGAAACAAATGGAAATGCCATGAATCAGTACCTCCCAAATGCTCTGCGGCGATTGGCTCTTGAGCTGGATCAACCAATCCTGTTGGCCGTCCGAGACGGCGCAATGGTGCATGGTGAGTACCAGGGGCCGCGTCAAAAGGGCTCCCGGCGGGCCGCAGCTCACCACGGGGCTCAAAACCGCTTGCCCGTCTTCCACCGAGGGCCTGAAAGGCGGGCGGCAAAGGGGAGACAAGGATTCGTGGGCACATGTTCGCGGTCTGCTTACCAAAAAAAAAAAAAAAAAAAAAAAGCTTTGTTTATTTGTATCTGATCTCCCGTGCACAGGTTTTCTACCTCAAGGTTTCTTTCCTCTGGACGGTCACGTACATTTCATACACTCGACCCTGTGGGATGGCTCCTGCCGGGATAAGAAGACTCACACCTGGAATGTATAAACACACAAAATGAAATATTATGCATTCATTTCATAATTAAAAGCAGTTTCCCAGCCAGGTATGTTTACAAGATGTCCGCTTGTGTCAAAATCAAATGACGAGCCTGTCAATATATGACAAACTGTGATCCTAAAAACTCGATAACTTCCACTAACAACCCAAGCTAAACTTAGCTCCTCCTCCTTGAGATGTATCACCACATTATACTTCCTTGACACCAATTACCGTATTTTCACGACCATTCGGCGCACCCTATTGTTGGGCGCAGTCTCAGTGACGGGTGCTATTTCTGTATTTGACACATACACAAAACGCACTGTATTATTGGGCCCAGCCAGGCATGGTAAAACATACGCCAGTTTAAACATACGGCATGCATGCACGCACGCTAAAAACACGTTAGCTTGAAGCATTCGGGAGCATGCATTCACGCTAAAACATACCAGGTATGGTAGCTTAAACCATGCGGTAGCAGCTAAGACATACGGACACACGCTAAAAATACGTTTTTAAAAAGGCAACGGAAGCAAAATGAGTTCGGTTGTACTTTATTTAGCCATTTTACAATGTACTCAAGCGACTGGTACCTGCTAGGGGTGTGGCTTTAGCGTCCTCTTACGCGCCTACCCTTCACTCATTGGCGACTGGTACCTGCTAGGGGCGTGCCTTTAGCGTCCTCTTACACGCCTACCCTTCACTCATTGGCGACTGGTACCTGCTAGGGACGTGCCTTTAGCGTCCTCTTACACGCCCACCCTTCACTCATTGGCCGACTTCCGCATGCCTGTCGTCACTCACGTCCACCTTTTCTCTATATAAACAGCGTGTCGGCCACAGAGGCGCTCTCAGTCAGGTTTTGGAACTCGGCGCATACATAACACGCACCGCATTATAAGGCGTCCTGTCCATTTTGGAGAAAATTTAAGACTCATAGTCGTGAAAATACGAAAATACTGTACTACTTTCCCATGCACCAGGACTTTGGTGCGCTCTCGTGGCATCTTTAGCTTTCTGAAAAAGACCACACATTTTTTTTTCCGTCAAAGCTTCCACAGGAAAAAAAAAAGTGAATTAGGGAATAGCGAACAAGTGAGTGTATTTTGTCATAAAAGTTTAGTGATGACAGTTTGAGAGGGGAAGTCCAGTCTTAATTCCTCCAATTTGGGAAAATAAAATATTTGGAAAGATGAAGGATGAAGAAAACGGCAGAGCCACAAATCAATAATAATGTGAGGTAAATGGAAAAGAAAGCTTTCATGTTAAAAAAAAAAAAAACATGAACTTCATATAGTTGTGTGGAAGGAATGGGACATTTCATTCGAAAATCAATGATCTCTCCCCTCGTCATGGGATTCTCATATTGCTG
The DNA here is from genome assembly GCF_001891065.2 of Hippocampus comes. NCBI lineage: Eukaryota > Metazoa > Chordata > Actinopteri > Syngnathiformes > Syngnathidae > Hippocampus > Hippocampus comes. Next base: position 669,092 of record NW_017805148.1, on the reverse strand, counting down.
CTCATGGCGTGATTTACATTTTTCCATCTCCCATCGATTTCCTATGATGCCTTGTCAGAAAGGTGTTTGAAAGGATTCCCTCATGGGCACACAAACACACACGCGCGCACACACACACACACACACACACACCCCTGTGTCGGATAGCGCATTGATTTCTCCTTGTCCTTGAAGTGAACTTTTCAACAACAACAAAAAAAGGTGACAAGTCGGCTTCTTGTCCTGGCCGGCAAAGTAATCACAAGTCGGCCATGGGGACCTCATTGTGGCAAACTTTTAAAAGACAATTTTCTTACTCACAGTTCACCCCAGCAACTCCCTTAATGATATTTCATTAAGAGCTCTCCAACTTTTTGGGTCCCGGGACTCCTTACGGGGAAGATTTTTTATTTTTTTTCCAAAGACCCCTCTGATGATCCCAATGCTAATTAAAGCTAGATACCACACGTGCCCCGAAATACCACAGGAATTCAACACTTTCTATTTTTATTTTCTTTTTCGAAGTCTGTGTTTGTTAGCTTTGGGTCAGATGTTTCAGAATGCCAATGCTGGCTATCAGGTTTATGCAGATGACACACAGCTGTATTTGACAGCAGTTCAGTTAACGTCGTGTGTCACTGTCTGGAGAAAATTAACAACTAGATGTCGTCACATTTCCTTCAATTAAATGAAAAAACAGAAGTAATTGCTTTTCGCATTAAAGACAAGAGGACTGCTGTTGGAAAACACCTGGAGTATTGTGATTAATTTTCAAGGAAAAACATAACATCAATGTTATGTGAACATTGGAGAAAAAAAAAAGTCATGTTTTGAGAATAAAGTTATATTTTATCAACAAAGGCATAGTAATCTTTACCAGCACCACTATGGGTTTTTTTTGGTCGACATAAAAAGTTGTGGAGTTACAAAAATAAAGTCGGAACATTCCAATATTAAGCACCATGCACAGCCAGCCAAGTCTCCACTGTCATCCACTGGCGCCCACGTCACTCACCATATCTGTACACACTCAAAGTCACAGATATGACTGTACAATGTGAAGACGGTGACCAAAAGAAGACCAAAACAAAAACAATACCTGCACTGTAAATGTTATATATATGATTCATAATTATTTTTCAAAAAAAATATGATTACGATTTTAATCGATGGAATAATCGGTAGTATACTGTATTTGAGCTGTTTGTTGATGTGTTGAGGGCAGTCGTTCTCCAAGTGGGGTCCCCATAGTAGGTATGCACTTTTTAAAATGATACAACATAGTGAAGCAAGAAATTATTCTATGGACCCTCAAGCCACAACTCATGGACCCCCAGAGGGAACGGGGACCTCAGTTTGAGGAGCATTGACTTTGGCACGTGAACAGATGAAATATTCTCAAGTCCTCCTCCCCTTGCGTTTGTGTAACGTGACGAGGTGGCTTTTCCAAAGCACAGCTGAGAACAATTTGGCAGCAATCAAAATGAAGAGCTGAGAACTTTGAGAAACCGGAGCTTGTGTTTGTGTAACGTGACGAGGTGGCTTTTCCAAAGCACAGCTGAGAACAATTTGGCAGCAATCAAAATGAAGAGCTGAGAACTTTGAGAAACCGGAGGAGACGTCGTCGCCTTTAATGTCGCAGCTCGTTTGTCTGTGGCTGGTAGCGGTGCCAGGGGGAAAA
>NW_017805148.1:658809-663916 GCF_001891065.2 Hippocampus comes | reverse complement strand
CGCCTACCCTTCACTCATTGGCGACTGGTACCTGCTAGGGGCGTGCCTTTAGCGTCCTCTTACACGCCTACCCTTCACTCATTGGCGACTGGTACCTGCTAGGGACGTGCCTTTAGCGTCCTCTTACACGCCCACCCTTCACTCATTGGCCGACTTCCGCATGCCTGTCGTCACTCACGTCCACCTTTTCTCTATATAAACAGCGTGTCGGCCACAGAGGCGCTCTCAGTCAGGTTTTGGAACTCGGCGCATACATAACACGCACCGCATTATAAGGCGTCCTGTCCATTTTGGAGAAAATTTAAGACTTTTAATGGCGCCTCATAGTCGTGAAAATACGAAAATACTGTACTACTTTCCCATGCACCAGGACTTTGGTGCGCTCTCGTGGCATCTTTAGCTTTCTGAAAAAGACCACACATTTTTTTTTCCGTCAAAGCTTCCACAGGAAAAAAAAAAGTGAATTAGGGAATAGCGAACAAGTGAGTGTATTTTGTCATAAAAGTTTAGTGATGACAGTTTGAGAGGGGAAGTCCAGTCTTAATTCCTCCAATTTGGGAAAATAAAATATTTGGAAAGATGAAGGATGAAGAAAACGGCAGAGCCACAAATCAATAATAATGTGAGGTAAATGGAAAAGAAAGCTTTCATGTTAAAAAAAAAAAAAACATGAACTTCATATAGTTGTGTGGAAGGAATGGGACATTTCATTCGAAAATCAATGATCTCTCCCCTCGTCATGGGATTCTCATATTGCTGCTCATGGCGTGATTTACATTTTTCCATCTCCCATCGATTTCCTATGATGCCTTGTCAGAAAGGTCTTTGAAAGGATTCCCTCATGGGCACACAAACACACACGCGCGCACACACACACACACACACACACACCCCTGTGTCGGATAGCGCATTGATTTCTCCTTGTCCTTGAAGTGAACTTTTCAACAACAACAAAAAAAGGTGACAAGTCGGCTTCTTGTCCTGGCCGGCAAAGTAATCACAAGTCGGCCATGGGGACCTCATTGTGGCAAACTTTTAAAAGACAATTTTCTTACTCACAGTTCACCCCAGCAACTCCCTTAATGATATTTCATTAAGAGCTCTCCAACTTTTTGGGTCCCGGGACTCCTTACGGGGAAGATTTTTTATTTTTTTTCCAAAGACCCCTCTGATGATCCCAATGCTAATTAAAGCTAGATACCACACGTGCCCCGAAATACCACAGGAATTCAACACTTTCTATTTTTATTTTCTTTTTCGAAGTCTGTGTTTGTTAGCTTTGGGTCAGATGTTTCAGAATGCCAATGCTGGCTATCAGGTTTATGCAGATGACACACAGCTGTATTTGACAGCAGTTCAGTTAACGTCGTGTGTCACTGTCTGGAGAAAATTAACAACTGGATGTCGTCACATTTCCTTCAATTAAACGAAAAACAGATGTAATTGCTTTTCGCATTAAAGACAAGAGGACTGTTGTTGGAAAACACCTGGAGTATTGTGATTAATTTTCAAGGAAAAACATCAATGTTATGTGAACATTGGAGAAAAAAAAAAAGTCATGTTTTGAGAATAAAGTTATATTTTATCAACAAAGGCATAGTAATCTTTACCAGCACCAGGATGGGTTTTTTTTGGTCGACATAAAAAGTTGTAGAGTTACAAAAATAAAGTCGGAACATTCCAATATTAAGCACCATGCACAGCCAGCCAAGTCTCCACTGTCATCCGCTGGCACCCACGTCACTCACCATATCTGTACACACTCAAAGTCACAGATACGACTGTACAATGTGAAGACGGTGACCAAAAGAAGACCAAAACAAAAACAATACCTGCACTGTAAATGTTATATATATGATTCATAATTATTTTTCAAAAAAAATATGATTACGATTTTAATCGATGGAATAATCGGTAGTATACTGTATTTGAGCTGTTTGTTGATGTGTTGAGGGCAGTCGTTCTCCAAGTGGGGTCCCCATAGTAGGTATGCACTTTTTAAAATGATACAACATAGTGAAGCAAGAAATTATTCTATGGACCCTCAAGCCACAACTCATGGACCCCCAGAGGGAACGGGGACCTCAGTTTGAGGAGCATTGACTTTGGCACGTGAACAGATGAAATATTCTCAAGTCCTCCTCCCCTTGCGTTTGTGTAACGTGACGAGGTGGCTTTTCCAAAGCACAGCTGAGAACAATTTGGCAGCAATCAAAATGAAGAGCTGAGAACTTTGAGAAACCGGAGGAGACGTCGTCGCCTTTAATGTCGCAGCTCGTTTGTCTGTGGCTGTCAGCGTTGCCAGGGGAAAAAAAAAAAAAAAACAGACGAGGGCTCGCGTTTGAAGAGAGGACATGCGAGCGCACGGAAAAAGCTGTCTGCCAGCGAGACGCTCTGATCCTTCACACACGTTGCGCACCTTTGCTCTCACTCAGCATCACGAGTGCAGTCGCGGAGAGTCGTGCGGATCGCTTACGTATGCCGCAGCGGGTCATTTGAAAGGTTATTGTGGTTGAAATGACACAAGACGTCACGCTTACGCTTGGTAAACAGTTGGCAGGGCGAATATTGATGGACAGACATGTGGGTCTGTCGAACCAAATCGAATCTAATCCAACCAAAGCGTCAGCTCCTTGTAACTGTCTACTGTACCTGAATTTGGGACAATGAGGTGGCCCCCTTGCGAGCTGAAGGACCCCACGGCAGTACAGGAAGGGTCCCTGGATCGCAGCAGCGTTTGCGTCTGCGTGCGACGCCCGATCGTGCCTTCGCCGTTGTCCAGCAGGCAGTGCGGAGGCTTGGGCGAAAGCTTGGAGGAGAACTCGCCTCCCAGGTCGTCCTGCGGCGTCACCAGGCCGGAGGAATTGTACACTTTGATCTTGAGGTTGGGCAGAGGGTCCAGCAGGGGCGAGTTGGTCATGGGGATTTTGTCGGCCACGTCGTGCAGGGCGTAGACGGGGCCTCGGTACATGGCGGCCGCCGAGGTCAGGTCAGGGGGTGCCGTAAGAAGATTGGCTGGGGTGAGAAGCGGAAAAAGGGACCATGAGATGTTTGTTTGGGTGACAAAAAAAATAAAAAAATCCAAATGACCTCGAGGAAATGAAGCGGTGGCCTCAATCAGCGGGACTGCCGCGCCCGCCTGCTTTCGCTCGTTCGCTTTTTACTCATTAGGGAAGTCAAGTCTGCCACAACGCGACATTACTCAGTCTGAGGAGCTAAAGGCACAGCTGGGATTCATGAGTGCCAGATGGCAGCGCTAAGGCTCCGTTTAGCCGCCAGGTACAAGGATGAATGTTTCTCGTCTGGGCTGAGGACATGCTGCTCTGCCGCTCGTTCTTGCTCGCTTCAAGATGAGATGTGCGCAAATGAACAGATGACTCTTCAACAAGTCGCTTTTCAGTGTAGTTGATGGCACACTGACAGGTACTTTTTACATTCAAAGGTTGGCAAACTGTTAGCTCATCTTGAACATTTCCTTGAGGAAAAAAAAATTGGCTCCGAAAGTTGAACATTCAGAAGTATTTTAATGACTAAAATGTATGGACAGACGAGTGAGCGAGCGAGCGGGTGTCTGATATGACGCCCAGGGAGGCAAACAGAAATGCGAGTCGCGCAGACGAGTGAGCGAGCGAGCGGGTGTCTGATATGATGCGGCAAACAGAAATGCGAGTCGCAGCGGGCCTCAACCTTTACGCGTCGTCTTGATGCTGACAGGCTGGAAGCCTCCGTTGAGGGCGGAGGAGTCCAAGATGTCCGAGTCGAAGTCGCGGTGGTTCTTCCGGTAGATGAAGAGCGCCACGACCACGGAGATGATCAGGCACATGATCACGGCGATGACGATGCCCACGTAGAGCGCCACGTCGTCCGTGCTGGGGGCCACTGCAGAAGGGAACAAAAAGAGGGAAGATGTAGACTGATTATTGACTCCATACGCCACACACATTTGCTGGCGATGGATATCACAGTTTAGCGTCATCCATCTGCCTTGGATACCCGCTTCCCATTTTGGCGTATTTGAACAAATTCATTTTTGTGCTTCCTGTTATGAAAGTCAAGTCCATCCAATTTTATGTCGATCGATGAACATGGCGACCGGAATTACATTTTCCGCTTTCCAAAAAGGCAAAAGAAAAAGAAAACACAGCGACTCCAAGAGGGCCTTTGTACTGCTTGGGCTGTCATTTGTCAATACATTAAGCCAATAAAACAAACTCATATCCTGGTTAGGATTAAGCCCGGATATTAATAAAGCACGGGAATATGAACACCAAATATGCTGTTCTTGCCTTCATTTTGCAGGCTGCTATTGTGTAATTCAAGAGAAAGGCGATGATATGAAAGCTTTGCGGCGCTTTCACATCACTCTTGTTTTGCACAGCGTTCACTGCAGGCGAAGGTGCAAGGTGGACGAGGGTCACTGATTGCAAAGCAACCAAATAGTTAGTAGCCTGGTGCGATTTCACTCTTGTTTGGATGTGAAGTCGGCTGCAGTTCGGCAATGTGGATTAATCACCACCAACAACAACAACAAAACCTGCCTTCACTGTTACTGTGAAGGAAGAGATGACTAAAGACCGCCTAGAAAAAGGGACTGGGTTCGCAACAGGATCTTGAGGCTCTTCCGTGAGCTCCTGTTATTTTGAGACATGAGGTGTGTTTTACGCTTCTTCAAGTTTCTGGCTTTTTTTTTTCTTCAGTGCAGCTTAAAATACCACCCAAAACTCTTTCTTTTCACTCTAAATTACTTCGCCACCTCTTCTTCTCGGATGCGAAGTACGATGTCACAAAATCGGAAGCGACCAACGTCACGACTTGCTCATTATGTCCAATACTGGACATAATACGACGATTAGTTGCAACCATTTCCAGTGTGCGAGTGCTTTTTTTCCCTTGATTATATAACATTTATTTATCCTGCCATCATTTTCATTTAATAAGCAAATAGAAAGAAATATGGGGAAAAAATGCTCCCAATAAGTTTTGTCCATAGCATACATTTGTTTAAGATGCTTGCACATTAGCCAGTAGATGGCAGCAAACGCCATAAAAGTTCACAGACTGCACGTGTGTCTCAGCCAAACTGTATTCCAGCACAAAAGGATGATAA
>NW_017805148.1:656169-657731 GCF_001891065.2 Hippocampus comes | reverse complement strand
GGGGGTGGCGTGAAATCCAGCATGACCACCGTCACAGAACCAACACGACAATGACTAAAATCCACAATTAAGTCAGGTGGAAAAATGCAGGATTTCTGAAGTCTGAAGTGTCAGGATAACATCGTCATCCCCATCCTAATCCTTCCGTTGCCACAGACGGGAACCGACAGCCGAGCGGGGAGCCGAGTGATGAAAGCGGGAGAATGTAATTTCACTTCTCCAACTTCCCTGCGGTTATTTAACGTGCAGCCCCCCCACTCCCCTTTCTCCGAAATCTCCCCCACCCACCGTGGAACAATCTTCCGTCCGTACTTTGATGATAAAGGCGGCGACCTGCTAAGTGTACGCATTAAAATGTATCACTCAGATGAATACATCCCTTTGAACATGAGCCATTGTCAGCGCTCGGAAAAAGTCCAAGGAGTGGAAATGAAAAGGGATTATTATTATGATTATGATTATTATTACGACAACGATGCAGACGTGAGCATTGACATCCGGCTTGCCGTGCTTGTTGGGAAGCAACAACGTAAAGACAGGCCACTGGGCGGTGACAAAATAATACGTTGATATTAGAGAGGTGCTTCGGCATGGAAGTGGAAATTTGGTGTGAGGATGAAATTATGTAAATTAGCCTCATTGACATGTCACAACATGGCAAATTTAAGATCGGTTTGCTCACTGACGTTTTCAGAAATGAGCATCTCACTAAAAGATTTATTGGGTCATGCGGCTTCACACTTGATGGGTGAGCAGGCGCTCCAGTCAATTTTCCACGATAAGCCTCATTTAAACAAGTCATAGCCCAAGTATGAATATGAGCGTGAATGTGCTGCAAAGCACAATTAGATATTGACTTTTTCTCCCGCGTAAAGGACATCATTTGGAAAAACACAATCAAACAGCTGCCTTCGCCAAGTGAAGGGTCGGCACTCGGGTCGGTTTTTATTGGGTTGCCGATTGTCGGCGTGAAAACGCTGTAAGCGGTTTTATTGATCTACACGCAGGAACATAATTTCGCTGCAATTGGCTTTATAATTCATGTCTGTTGTGGGTCTGATGGCCGCACTGATCTATTTTGGCCTATGTTTAAATAGCCCCCACAACCTAATAAATAAAATAGGACGTGCCTGAAAACGCTGTTCTGATAGAAACTGGTAAAGGGCTCCCTCAAATAGACGGCAACCTTTCACCATCACAAAAAAAAAAATAACCTGGTCGGAATTATCCCAATACATTGACACAATTGCAGAGTCCATTTGAACTCGGGTGCTAACCAAAAGAGCAGCAGCTACCAGATAGATCGATAAGATTTTTTTTTTTTAAACTAAAGGCCTCCAATTCATTTGACAATGATGTGAAGGGCCTTAAGCTTGGGTACTGAGAAGTATGGAGAAAAGTGTATGAAAAGACAAGACATGGAAATGATAAACAACAAATGAAAGTAAATAAGCAACTCACATGGATTTCCCAAATCAAGCTTCCCTTTAGCCTCAGCTGACTTCTGATATAAGGAACCTTGAGGGAGAGAGGGAGGGAATGGACGGGAGAGTCACGGGGTG
>NW_017805148.1:651857-656034 GCF_001891065.2 Hippocampus comes | reverse complement strand
GGAGGGGGGGGGTTGGAACATGGCGGGAGAGAGGGATGATGAAAATCAAATTTAAGCCAACAGAAAAACAAACGCAACAAATGAGACAGCAACAAAGTCATGAGTAGGAAAAATGACACGGGGGAAGCCATCTTTCTTGATTTGGTCCCTCCCTTCTCCGGCATGGAGACCGATGAGGAGCGACTGGGGGAACGCAGGGTTCGGGTGAGAGAGAGAGAGAGAGACGCCATCCATCAAGCCGGTTTAGAAGCTCAACAAGAGTGGCGCCGTTAGTGCTGAAGCAGGCAGCCAGTCAGGTGAGGGGAACGGCGTACCGTCATCAGTATTCAACAGAAGCAAAAAGTCTGCTGTGTGTCACAGCGGCGGAAATCAAGGCTGGATTTATACGGCAGGTCCAAGTGCTCAGTTCCGATTTAATACCTCTATCTGATTTTTTTTTTTTTTTTTTTTTTGGACACATACCCAATATGACTGTGGTAACCTCAGGATATTTTTTTTACTCGCGCAAGCTAGCCGGTCGCAGCTTGTAGATGTTGCAGAGCAGTTAGCTTAGCATCGGCGGGAACCTAACTAACTTTATGTGGAGTTTTTCAGTGACATGATTTTTGACATTCATAGCAGGGCTCTATCTCCATCCCACAGGAATTCAAATAAACAGGAATTCACACAATACATTTGTGCAAATCCAGCCAAAGTGAGTCCGAAAAATAATGATGCTAGGAAACACGGGAAAGTAGTCAGCTTGAAAGATGAAGAAGGAAAAGTATTGGAGTCAAATCCAGCAAAAGAGACAAGTCCAGGAGTCGTTATGTCCGCTTTACCAATACACAATAAAGATTTCTTAGCCGATGCAAGCAGAGATGGAAGAGGAGGGCTTCCTGCCACGCATAGTGCACGACGACACATAATATTCACTCTCACAGGGGCCTTCCATAAACAACTAGACAAACAATGTTGTCTCTATCGGCGAGGCAGAGAGCCACAGGAAGACGAGTGGCCAGCAGCAAAATCAATGAGGTGATAGATGAGGACCACTTGTTGGTGCAATCAGCAAACGTGGAGGCCGGCCTATCCCGGCTATCTTTTGGTAAGAGAAGCGCGGTACACCCTGAACTGGTCACCAGCCAATTACAGCTGACAAACAAGCATTGAAACTCACGTTCACATCGACTCACCCTTTGAAGTGCCTGACTGATACGCAATGAAAAGGGAATGGACATTTTTCCGAATGATGGAGTACCCTGCTGGTGGTTTAGGGGTACTGCAGGAGTGAATACATATAAGCGTATTGTTTGTTTTTCTTAATGGATCATCTCGAGACTGTCAAAATCAAATGAGAAATATTGTCACGGGAATCCAGAGTACAACAGAGACTCTCTGGTATTTGATAAAAGTGAAGCATTTGACCTTGCGGGTGTTCGCTCTCCAAGTCAATGTCAGCAAAATGTTGCGTCTGAAAAAGAGCACTGGGACAGCAACATTAGGGCGCACGAGAGCGGAAAACAGAGAGAGCAAAAGATGGATGCCAGACGGTCTGACTCGCTGACCTGTGAAAGCTGCGTCGGAGATGTAAGCTTCTGAGGGTGCATTTACATTGCATGGTTCAAGTGGCACTAGTGTATATTTTAAACATCGGCGCATATCAATAAAGTAGAATGTAGTGGGAAACATATTATTTTAGTAGTTCGATTAAATTCAGATCAGAAAAATATTACTAAGCTGAATTAAATTTGTGGTTAATAAGAGGTTATTTAAAAATGGTGGAAGGTCTGTGCTTGGTTAATTCTGAACATGACTGACGACTGGATATCCCCAGTTATAAGAGGGTGTGCACACTTGTGCAACCAATTAACTCAGTTTATCTTTAGGTCTCCTCACGAATCTTTTTGTTTTCTCCAGGTTACAGGTCACTGAAAACAAATTCAAATGATTCATACTGTATCTTGGTTTGATTTTTTTATTATACCTCACAAAAATCTGGCACTTGGATTGGCTGCGTAAACTTTTTTTAATATATGAATTCACATTACAACCGTTTATTTTTGGTCATTTTAATGATTTATATTTACGGCTACCAAATACTTCAAATACCGCTGTTAATATACGCTGCAGCAAACAGAGAAAATTGAATATCTAAAAAAAAAGAATAATAAACAAAGGCATCAAATCAGAATTGGCCCCATTGCACTGCAGTGTAAATCCAGCCTTAAACGCGTAATTACATTAACTCTTGGTCGACAGAGCCCTCGCACGTTCTTTATCAAATTCTCTACCGTGTTTTAGCGCAAGATTGCCACAGAAGTGTTGAAATGAGATCCAAAGACAGAAAATAGGATCAGCAACATATAGTGGCTTCCGAAAACCTGTCAGCATGCATCACTGCAGGGAGTGAATCAGCGCTCCAGGGGTGAGTTCAGATTGCGCACTCCGACTTCCATTGCCTTAATGCGAGCTTTCACGTAATGGCTCCGACATCTCAATGTGAGTGGAAACGGTCATTAGCATTGACATAAGCGGTTTCCCCCTCTTAGCTTCTCCTAAAAAAAAAAAAAATCCATACCATCATGGCTTTCTTTTCATGCAACCATACCAATGTGGACCAATGCTCTGCAAGAAGACTTAGGTCGGTGTAATCAGATGAAAGTAATCGAACTTTTCTCGAAAAATGTTAACAGTAGCTCATGCTAATATTTTTAAGTGGTTCTCAATGTATTTAGTATTTCCACTTAGTGCCACCTTAACAGCGGAAATTAAAAGACAGCTTGTGGATGGATTTGATATCAGCACCGCTTTTAAGTAGAAAATAACTCGGCAGTGATTCATGGCTTGTCACGTCAATTTTGAAGGAGATAAATACCAACACATTGGAAGGCGGACAAGTTTAGCAGTGTCACACTTGAACAAAATATGCATACTGAGTTTTGTATATGTCACGGTAGGTCGTGGAAAGTATCTGTCATGATGAAAAAAGTTGAAGCAGTTCATGGAGTGAATGGCGAGCAATGTGCTGTTTATATCAGGTGACTAATTGGGACGCAGGATCTATTCAAGGGGCGGTCACTATTTGAGGAACTATGGTAATTCCTGTACAGGTGTTTAGAAGTCTGTAGGTGCATAAGTAGACATAAGTTGGGCTTTGACTTATGAAAACAAACAAGTGTAAATCATGTATTTCACAGGAGAGTTGGCAGCACGTTTGGGAAGCGCTTGGCTTTTGTTCAAATAAAAGACAGAAAAGCTCTAACCAACCCACCGCCCCAGGAAACACTTCTGAGTGCATCACAACAAACTATCTTGTTGTTTTTTTTTTTCTCCACACACGCCCACCTAACAAAACAAAACCGATAGAGGCGGAGAAAAAAAATAAAAACGGCATTTATGAAAAGGCTTTCAACTCCCGGAGCTGTTTGTGAACTTTGAAATGATTGTGAAGGCGAGAGCGAGCCATTACGAGCAATAATTGCTCCCTTTCAGAGACAAGGAACCGCCAGGTCAAACTCATGCCATGTTGCGGTCCCGGGTTTCCTTCCAGAATGTTTTTTTTTTTTTTTTTTAATAAAAAATAGCAATCAACACTGACTGTTGAGTGATTGCCATATAATTACTATTGAAAGAAAAAAAAATCTCATACAGCACAGTGTATTCCGCATGTGCCTGTTTCTAAACCTACGACTTACAATTTAGTTGCATTATAAGGTGCTACTATGGCACTGATTAGCGGTGCTGAAAATTGCAACTGGTACAACGCAGACTTGAATGGGATCAGTCTCGCTCTGATAGAACTGAACAAGAAGATACCGTTTTTTGTTCTGTGAAACAATTGGTAAGTTTGAAGAAGAAGGAAAAAAAATGATCATGACCGAAATGTTGATTAAACTCACATCAGGCATCAAGTCACACGTTGAAGAAGATACACCGCTTGGGCGCCGCATAGAATTCAAATCAGGGATTGCTATCAATAAAGTTTTGGGTTTTTTTTTTTTGGAAGAACCGTCAAATTTGAAGAAGAACGGCAAAGAAAAATAATCACCCCTCGTGCACGGGATCAAGTCACATGTTGCAGAGAGCGAGACAAAGCACAAAGCTGGAAGTAGATTGCTGCTAGTGTTTGGAGTGAAATGAAACAGAATGCGGGTGCGATTTCGGCGAAGGAGATGGTGACGAGCGAATGAGCCGA
>NW_017805148.1:651109-651596 GCF_001891065.2 Hippocampus comes | reverse complement strand
CCCATCCACTACCACACAACAGACAGCACACTTGAGGCGATGGCACGACCCAATGCGTGAGTGAAAATGGGCATGGGGTGAATTATGCCGACGTGAAAATGCTAGGGTTGCAAACTTCTGTGAATTTTCAAAGTTGGGAACTTTCCATGGGAATCAAAGGGATTCATAAAGTCGTGCCATGACTTATAATTTGTTAATTCAGAACTAAAATTGCGCGTATCAAATCAACTTTCCCATTTGAGATGGATGGAAACACTAATAATTTGTTTTCAAAATGTTTATATTATTTTTTCTAGACTCAAATTAATGGCCAATTTTAACTAAACATTCTCATACATGCGAAAACACTTCCAGGTGTGCGGTCTCGAAGAACGCACGTCACACAATGCTGTGCACTCCTCGCATACGTACTAAGTCACACATGTGTCTGTTTATATGTGTTGCTGCGCCGTTTGTGTTCAAATACCCATCGTTTAAAGGTTTAGAA
>NW_017805148.1:644507-650478 GCF_001891065.2 Hippocampus comes | reverse complement strand
TTTTTTTTTTTTCTCCACACACGCCCACCTAACAAAACTAAACCGATAGAGGCGGAGAAAAAAATAAAAACGGCATTTATGAAAAGGCTTTCAACTCCCGGAGCTGTTTGTGAACTTTGAAATGATTGTGAAGGCGAGAGCGAGCCATTACGAGCAATAATTGCTCCCTTTCAGAGACAAGGAACCGCCAGGTCAAACTCATGCCATGTTGCGGTCCCGGGTTTCCTTCCAGAATGTTTTTTTTTTTTTTTTTTTAAATAAAAAATAGCAATCAACACTGACTGTTGAGTGATTGCCACATAATTACCATTGAAAGAAAAATTAAAAAATCTCATACAGCACAGTGTAATCCGCATGTGCCTGTTTCTAAACCTACGACTTACAATTTAGTTGCATTATAAGGTGCTACTATGGCACTGATTAGCGGTGCTGAAAATTGCAACTGGTACAACGCAGACTTGAATGGGATCAGTCTCGCTCTGATAGAACTGAACAAGAAGATACCGTTTTTTGTTCTGTGAAACAATTGGTAAGTTTGAAGAAGAAGAAAAAAACAATGGTCATGACCGAAATGTTGATTAAACTCACATCAGGCATCAAGTCACACGTTGAAGAAGATACACCGCTTGGGCGCCGCATAGAATTCAAATCAGGGATTGCTATCAATAAAGTTTTGGGTTTTTTTTTTTTGGAAGAACCGTCAAATTTGAAGAAGAACGGCAAAGAAAAATAATCACCCCTCGTGCACGGGATCAAGTCACATGTTGCAGAGAGCGAGACAAAGCACAAAGCTGGAAGTAGATTGCTGCTAGTGTTTGGAGTGAAATGAAACAGAATGCGGGTGTGATTTCGGCGAAGGAGATGGTGACGAGCGAATGAGCCGATGCTGACACTGTGGCTGGAGATACTCACTCTGCATGCACAGGCCGTCCGTGCAGTTCTTGGACTGCAGTACCATGCCCTCACAGTCCTTGCCCCCATTTTTGGGTGCCGGCGCGCCGCATTCCCTCCTCCTCCAGTGGGTGCACTCGGTCCCACAGGTGGACCACTTACTCCACTCTGTCCACAGGCCATCCACTACCACACAACAGACAGCACACTTGAGGCGATGGCACGACCCAATGCGTGAGTGAAAATGGGCATGGGGTGAATTATGCCGACGTGAAAATGCTAGGGTTGCAAACTTTTGTGAATTTTCAAAGTTGGGAACTTTCCATGGGAATCAAAGGGATTCATAAAGTCGTGCCATGACTTATAATTTGTTAATTCAGAACTAAAATTGCGCGTATCAAATCAACTTTCCCATTTGAGATGGATGGAAACACTAATAATTTGTTTTCAAAATGTTTATATTATTTTTTCTAGACTCAAATTAATGGCCAATTTTAACTAAACATTCCCATACATGCGAAAACACTTCCGGGTGTGCGGTCTCGAAGAACGCACGTCACACAATGCTGTGCACTCCTCGCATACGTACTAAGTCACACATGTGTCTGTTTATATGTGTTGCTGCGCCGTTTGTGTTCAAATACCCATCGTTTAAAGGTTTAGAATTGCCACAATATCGATGCTACTTTTGTCAGCCTGTCTATGGTGTTTCGTATGATGTGTTAGCATTAAGCTAGCAGAGTTTCGTTTGACTCAGTTATGTTCGGTTTTACAGTACACTTCAACTGCTTAGGTTCCCATGGAAATTTACCAGAAACTTTGCGGAAATTCACCCGGCAATATTCTACCCCTTTGCAACCTTAAGTAACTCCAACGAATATAACACACATTTTAATGAGTACATGACTGACCTGGACAGAGAGGATTGCACGGCAGCTTCTGGATGCCTTGTCCGTCGCAGATGGCGCCGCCGTTGAGTGGCGCAGGATTGGTGCAGCTGCGTGTGCGTTTCTGGTAGCCCCGCCCACAGCGGCTGTTGCACACCGACCACTCGGTCCATGTTGACCAGCCACCGTTTACTAGGGTTAGGCGAGAAAAATACACAATGAGCAGATTGCTTCACACAGTGGTATGTCAACATTCAAACACGGTGAGGCGCTTCAAACAGGATGGCACGGAGAGACTGAAAGAATCACAGAAAGGCATATACGCGGACATCCTTGAAGATTTACGGACGTGAATTGTGCTATGTGGATATCTGAACACAAATGATGGAACTCCATAGACAAACAGGCAGACGATATCCAGGTAGCAATATTCTGGCATGTTTTCTTTATCCTCTTCAAAAACAATGACTATTACGCCTTCTTACTGAGGAGTGGTGACCGTTTTCAATCCATGTATTAATCTAATTATTGTGGGCAGGTATTTCCATTTATTTCAGTAAGGAAATGCGGCACTGCTATATTCTGTACATAGGTAAGAATGTGTCAACAAAGTGCACAACTTTTATTTTATTTTATTTTTTACCTCCCACACTCAGGCCATCACTTTGTCACGCAGCCGGATAGTACATGACGGTCAGATAGCAGCTAGTTTCCAGTCACCGATTTCTCTTCATGCTTCTCTTTCCTCTCTCATCCGTCTTTGTCAGTCGCAAAGATCCAGTGCGCAGCGACAACAAAGCTACCGTGGCCGGCATCCCCCCATTTTTTCTGAATTGTTGGGGGGATTTTTGAAAGGCATTGTCTTTGTCTTTCATTGTAATTGCGTTAATGGTAATTGAAAATTTAAAAAAAAAAAAAAACTGTCAGGCCCAATTTGCTGTTCTTGGTGTAGTAATTGTTGGGGGGATTTTTGAAAGGCATTGTCTTTGTCTTTCATTGTAATTGCGTTAATGGTAATTGAAAATTAAAAAAAAAAAAAAAAAAAAACAGTCAGGCCCAATTTGTTGTTCTTGGTGTAGTTTTTTTTTTTTGCTATTATTCCTTTACTTTTGACAAATAATACCCTGACCTCATAATGTGGCGTTGTTTTTTTTTTTTTTTTTTTTTTGCTGTTATTCCTTTACTTTTGACAAATAATACCCTGACTTCATAATGTGACAACAATATATTCACATAATATTAATGCTTTTTCTTCTTGTCCTAGAACTTCCTTTTTATGGAAGCATTTGTTTTTCCTTACCCTAATACTCCTTTTGTGGTAACTATTGTACTTCCCACAGACCTAAAACGTTGCGAGCTATTTATTTTTGGGACATATTTTGACACGAATACAAAATTCCCTTCAACTCTTCCCATCTTTGTGGCGCTTTTACACATGACACAATTACGCATATGTGTATACTGCATCCCATTTTGGAGACGCACAGCCATAGTGACATTACAGCACTTTACCTGTCAAGGATAAGCTGACATTAAAAGTGCTTTCCCCTGCGTACCGGTGACAGGGGATCCTTGCCGAGATGTTGAGCCCAATGGCTGTAAAACAAGTTCGCTGTAATTCCCCAAAATATAACAACAAACCAGAAACATTTCGTTTTTGGCGATACGCCATCATGAACAAGGCATGTTAGCATGCACATTCGTGAGTTGTGGGGCGTTTCTTCGGCCTGAGATGCGAGAGGTTAGTCATCTTACCGCGACTTGAAAGCGCAATCACTTTACAAGAAAAATTATTTTGTTTCCACCCTCGTGAGGCCAATATTTCTGAGAGCATATAAATAAAATAGCGGCGCACCGTAGACGATGACCGTGGCAGTGGTACTGCGTCGCTTGGCCACGATGTTCTTGGCCACGCACGTGTAGTTGGCCGTGTCAGAGAGGCGCGCCTGTTTGATGATCAGATTGTGGTCGATGGTGATGTAGAAATTCCTGTCATCGGCAGGGTCAATCACCTCCTCGTTTTTCAGCCACTCCACCTATGACCGAGAAAGAAGAAGAAACGTTCCTTTCGTGGAGCGCAGACAGGCAGCGCAACCCAAAACTATCAGCAAATTTTCAAGTCTCCTTTCGTAGATTGAAGACTCTGCAAGGAATACAATTTGGATAAATAGTATGAAAAAAAATACAAAAGCACTCAAAGATTTTTAAAATGAAAAGTACATTTTAGAAATTTAAATGTTTTCTGTTGATCTGAGACTTTCATTAACAAAAATGATTTTGTATTGATTTCTGTGTTGCTGTATATCTGTAGCAAGAGAAGAAAGGAAGGTCAGTTGTTTGAGAATTGTAGTTTAATGCACTGTACTAAGTGACCTTTGCACTCCACAAAAACTCCATGTATAAAAAAAAATAAAACTAATCTTAAAACTAATAAAACTAAAGTAAAACCAAGCATTTTAAACAAGATAAACAAAAAAAGCAATTAAAAACAAAAACAAAAAAAACCCCAAAAGTCAAAATGAAATCAAAACAAACTACAATGAAAACTCCCAAACTAGAAAATGTCATTTATCTTGCGTTTGGTCTGCTGGCTATCTGCGACTTGAGCGTGTGATCCCTTTGCAAGATAAAGATTTTTGTTATTACCCTCGCAAGAACAACATGCGTCTTTTATAAGGGCCCACAAGTGAGTCTGAGGAGCTTTTTAACCTTTTCTCACTAGTACATTTCTCTAAATGATGCGGATATTGAACTCCTCCGGTAGAAGCGAGGAACATTTGGGATCTTTTTGGGGGGGGGGGGTTTAAATCACAAAAATAACCTTTTCTTTGGTGGATGATTTAGAAAGGAACCCGGCAGACACTTTGATTCCAAATATTTCCTCATCTTCAAAGAGTGCAGTCAAGCCATGAGGGGACCCGGCACGCCGACTTCCTGCTCATTGTCGCGTCCCACGACGGCAGGGAGCCCCTCACCCCCCAAACCGCCGTATGTGAGATAAGACGACGATCGGGGCAGGTCGAGATAAGCAGGATGTTTATGTAAAGATGAAATGAAGTGCAGGGCTCAATGTAATTCCTGCCAAGGTACAACACTGTGGCCATTGTTGTGAAAAAAGAAAATAAAATACAGCATTGTTAGACGTCTCCCAAAGCAGACGATTAACTGATTGTGACACGAAGTTGGTTGGAAGTCAGCGCCGGCAGAAAATTGTAATCTGTTTTTTTTTTTCTAACAAGTGAAATAGAAACCCATCATATAATAAGATAACATAATTAAATAGAACGCCAAAAATTAAACAGTTTGCGCATCATAAATAAGTCAGTGAGGCTTCTTCTCGTGCCCACGACTTCGGTGGCAGTACAAAACAATCATGAAGGCACCAATGAAGTTTCACTTAACTAATGTGATTCAGTAAGCTGTGGTCATAATATTAGTCATTCTTTGCAGAGGATAAAGAATACATGCCTGTGATTATTGTTTTTTGGCTTTTTACATGTGTTGCTGCATCCTTTGTGTTCAAATATGCCTTGCTTAAACCGTTACAACACTGCCACATAGATATTTATTCGTACCTCTTTGGCATTTCCCATTTTGCGTTAGTATTGAGCTGGGTTTGGTGACAATATGTGGTTGTTTTGGAGGAAATGAATTTTGTTTTATGTTTAGTTTGACAGCAAATGTCAACCGGGAGTGTCACATAACTTGAATCCTCATTTTTGAGAAATTATTTAAAATTTGCCAAATTGGTCATTCGAATCTCAAGCTACCACCGTACAGGCATCAAATCGGAATTTGGCATTTGGCCCTGCTGTGTAAACACATCCAAAGATTACCATTAAATTGGCAAAGATTCTGTCATTATTCGTCTTTAGTGTCTCATTGTTCAGCGAGAACAAAGTGTGATTACTAACAATAACGTTATGATTGCCATTTTGTGGCGCTAATGGAACAAATAAAGGAGGACGTGGAGCAGTGCTCTCCAAAACGAGACCGACAGCGAGTGCAAAAAAAAAAAAACCCAAAAAAAAACCTGCTTCTTGTCCAATTTTTCTTTGCACCAATCACAGCGACGGCCTCTGCAGACGCGACGCGTTCGGATGTCAAGAGCACTTTGATACGGGCGGGTAATTAAAAATTGAACAAAAGAGCTTTTCAGTGTAGATGTGGTGCTGTTGGGGGGGTGGGGGAGG